>NC_056748.1:879148704-879231204 GCF_019279795.1 Protopterus annectens | reverse complement strand
ACAAACTTAGATATGTACTGAAGCCTTGGTCTAATCTTTGTCATTAGATTAGTATGTACTAAACAACTATAACAGTTAAAACACAGTTTTCAGCGTGGATGTTAATGTACTCATGAGAAAGAGGAAACAATTATTTTTATTATAAAGATACTTAAACTTGATACCATTAAAAGCATTCCTTTGGGGAAACAGAATAAAGCAATATTTTGCACCAGATGACCTGTGTTTGATTGGATTTACAGGTGCGGGAGGGACTGCATGGGTAGGATAGGCATGAGTAGCCGATGTCATCTCACTCATCCTGGGGAGGGCAGCAGCCTAGACTTGATGGGCAAACTCTGTGCTGCATGACAGGTGATACACTCAGCACATGGGCAGAAGTGCACATGTATCTCCCAATGGCAACCGTTGCAGAGCTGAAATGGCTGCTTTGAGGGGGCAGGGGTTAGGACACACTCTCTGGAAAACAGTATGATAATGCACCAGCATACTTGATCTCCTCAGCAGCCCCTGGTGGGAATCAGTTTAAGCCTGGAGGAGGCTAAGGCAGATCTGGCAGAACCTGTGAATGAGGAGAGGAGCTGGTGGCAGGTGATGGTCAGCTGCATGTAGTAGGGAAATAAAGTTTGCTACCATTAGGTGACTGGTTTTAAGCATTCAGGTAAGTTACCAGAAAAACAAACCAAAAAATCCAATGTAGAATATGGTATACAGAAAAGTGACCCCCTTGAACTACAAACAATCCCTTCCAAAATGTTCACATTTCACACAAAAAAACACACACACACATACACACACACACACACACACAGTAAATAAATAAATAAATTCTCACCAGTGAATGAGGAAAATGTACTGTGAGTGCATCGGCATGCTCATATGCATGTACTAACACATGTAGACTTCTCCAAAGAGACACAGAGGCTGGGAGTCATAGACAAATATCACGTAGCCAGGTTTTAATTAGCAGCTATGCTAAGGATATGAGGATTCAAAGACGATGTGAAATAAATGCCTAGTTTTCTTAACTTTGAGCTGAACTGGAAAGTGGACTTCTGAATATTAGTACTTTGCAGCTATACGGCATTCATCTGTGTAACTCAGAATTCAGACAGAATCCATAATGTTTCCTCATGGTGTAATGAAATTGTCTAAAAAAGGAAAAGAAAGTTAGCCTTTTTAAGTGATGTAATCGTGTAACACTTGTAAAATATAGTCGGGCTATGGGTAAGTTATGTATCTGTCTGTATGAGTAAAATATAACTTTCTGGCCACCCATTCACTAATATTAGTTCAGTGAAGACAGTGGGGGGGGGGGTGAGTTTGTTTATGTGTGCGTCTGTGTGCAGATGTTTGTCTGGGTTGTCAGACTAGGGAGATGAGGTAGGGAACTGAATGTCTGTGTTTGTGGGTGTTAGAGCATGTGTGTGGGTGATCAACTGTGGGGGGCTTGTTTGTTGATGAGTGGATGTGGGAAGGTACCTGGAAATGTCTGGGAGCATGTATGTGTGCATGGGTGTCTGAATGTGTGTGTGTGTGTGTGTGTGTCTGTATTCAGGTGTGTGGGTGTTTGTCTGATAGTAGTAAGTTGCCTTTGCTAATGCAATGAATGGACAGCTACAGAGAACACTAGTATAGTCAGGTCTGACAGCATTAGAGTGTGATTCAGAGATAACCTTATGAGCTGATAATGAGATCTCTTCTCAGTCTGGCCATAACCATCTCCGAATTTCATTTCCTTGCCATTGTGCTAATTGACCAACTCGTGCAGGGCAGTTAGCTTGAGCAGGGAGCATGTTTGTGAATCTTAGGGCCAGTTGTTTATCACTGTATTATTCACTGTAGTAGGTGTATTTACTGAAGTGGTAATACCAAGTTAAACAGCTAAATGTAACATTTATAGTCTATCAAGTTAACAAACTTCCAAAGTGATTAAAATAACCCTCATTTTTTTCCTTTAGTAGTTAGGCAAAACAAATCCTGCCTGCTCATTCTGAGATAAGAACTATGATAAAGATATAATGTGCAAACCAGTTGCATACAAGTAAGTAGAAAAAAAAACATATTTGTATAAAGAGGAGCAACAATTCTACTTCTGAATGTTTCTAAGAAAGATCTTCTGTTGGTTAATTTGTATTCTTGTTGTGTTTAGTCAGACCTGTATCAATGTCTACAATCATGATATATTGCGGTCTGTTTTCCCACTCCAGTAATTTATTGTTTAGGTCCTGCCTCCTTTTGCTAAGCCAGACCTTTTCCAGGCCCTACAGTTCAGTGTGATGGGAGTTTGAAATCATATGTCAATTTGTGTGTACTTAAAGCATTACCTAAAGCATATTTATGTGCATTTTTATAATGAGTGATCAGTATTTTCAAATTATTTCCATATTTCCTGTTATGTAGTACCCAACATAGAAATGCCTCAGCGGATGTATTCCATGTGCGGTTGTTCATTTTAAGAAATATTCATTTAAAGTTTCCTTGAGTGATGTCTAAAATCATACCAAGCTTACAGAGTCAGAGATGCCACATTTAACAGTTCTAGATGGAAGGATTTATCTGTCTGTTGTCATTGAGGAATCATTCATCCCATACCTATCATGACTGTTGGTCCATTTTCTAAATGTGATTTTATTTTCAATGCCTACATTCTCTTATAACTTATTAACCAAGTGTAAAGTCCACATCTACTGTGAGATTCAAAAACAAAGTTGCATGACAAATAATTGTAAGAGTGCTGTGGTGCATGATCTGGAACAAGTGGAAGTGCCACTAGTGGAACTGTTTTATGTTGTAGTGGTATGCCTAATCAGCCTAGCAATGTACCACATGTGTAGTCCACTAGTACCACACACAGATCAAAGGATTATGAGAAGGAGGTGTGACCATATTGGAGGAAGGTGTACATACAACTCATTCAGTACCACAACATCAAAAGGGGCTCTGTCAAGCCCAGGTAACTGATGACTGGAGGTGGTCTTGCCATTATTCTGATTTATGACAAGTCAGCTATAGCAGTATGATATTGGATGGGTTTTAGCCCTTTGTCAACAGAAAATGATAAATATGCATTTTTCGGTTTCATTGGATTATAGAGTCTTGACAACACATTTTGATGTCACAACCTTGGATTAATTTACCATATACATGGTGCTCACACAGGCAGTCATTGCCTGGCTACTGATCTTAGTAGGTCATGCCTAGAGGCATTGTGTTCATGTCTAAATACTGAAATTACTAACAGCAGTCTAAGCTGTATAGTGCTGTCAGCATGTGCTATACTGTCCATCTACTTGTGTTTCACACTATAAATAGCAGGGCACTGCAGAAAGATACAGAAGCGTAAGGTGGGTTGTTTGTAAATGACACATGCAGACTAGATGGTGACATTGGGACACCCACTGTGCTTGTCACTGTATCTTTTGACTCGGCACCAGATGTATAACCAAGATACACACAGGAGGCTTACCAAAACCCTGTTTTCATACTTCTCGGATCACAAAAAGTTTAGTGTGTGTATGTCTGTCTGTGTGTGTGTGTGTGTGTGTGTGTGTGTGTGTGTGTGTGTGTGTGTGAGAATGATAGCCTGGTATTAGTGCACTGTGTAGACCACTGCTTTACGCACCTAGCAGATATATCTTAATACAGTGGAGGAAGGTGCTAAACATGGGGCTTGAGAATTGCATGAAACAGAAACTGTGGATCCTAGCAAAGCCATGAGCTTGACACTGTGCAGAGTGAGAGTAGCACAGCAGGAAGGCTCATTGTTGCACATAGCAGGAAGATCAATAAGTGTCATAGCTACTGTAGCTATATTAGGGCAGTGTTCTGGGCAACAGTCACCAGGTCCTGCTGCAAGATATTTCTCTTGACACCCACACTTGTGGCATAAAGAGGGTACGTGACAACACCTGACAAATCTGTAGTGAGATCTGATGCAGAAGTGCTGTACAAAACAATCAGCACAACTGATGCTGTCTGCAAGGGCTAGTAGTTCAGTTCATGTTTAGGCTAGCTGCCGTTGTGGGTTATTTTAAGCCGAGCCAATTTCTCTTCTGAAGATGAGAATCAAACTCTGTACTTTGTGTGTGAGAGGCAAACTCTATAGCTGTTATGACAACCCCCTGGCCACAACAGCAATAACTTTTCATACCTGTGCGCCCAACTTCTCATTCATGTGCCAGCATTGTAGGCAATTTATAGCTCTAAGAATAACAATAGGTGAGAAGGTTACAGTGTTTCATGGTCAGCATATGTCCTTCAGGTAGTCATCATAGTACATGAACTATGATGATCTGATTCTGTGCAGCTTAGTATCAATAATAATGTGGCCATATTTGTGTTCTATTCATTTATTCATTCATTTTTATTTTTATTTTATTTTATATTTGTTGACTGGGAAAGTCCAACTGGGTACAGATCAATTTTCAGCGGAGGCCCAGGGAGAAAAGCTCCAAAGCAAAAGAAAACATACAAAAGTCCTTACATTACAGGCAAGGATTTATACTAAATGGTTATAATCATACCATAAACTTACAGAAAGGTCAAAAAGCACAAACATTGTACAAGCAAGATCTATTCAGCTTCTAAAAGTAACACCTATAATCATCTCATAGTTATATAGTAGTGTGCTAAATAAGGAGTTATAGCTATCAAGTAAAAATGACATAACTGCCATTGTGCATGGCTGGATAGCTTTATTTAGATATTTGAAGGGAGCAGGGAAGTTTACCTACGGTGTTGGTAGGAGATATATATTCTGTAGTATAGGAGATATGTATTCTGTAGTGTAATTTTGTTGGGTTGTAAATACTACTGTGTAGTAATATGCTATAGAACCTACTATATGGTATTCTGCCAGGTTGGTAACAGGAGCTAACCTAGTTTATTTATTTACTCTTCATTGGCCAGATAAGTCCCAAAAGGCTATTATCTTCTTTTCAGGGAAGACCTAAGGTGATATTTCTACTACTATGGAAAATTTGGCCAAGGCATTGGGTGAACTTCTGCTTGTCATTTTTATGAGTTGGAACCATTTTGGAGGAGCATGTCCTTTTTCCATCCCAGACGCAGAGGCGGCCCAGAGAAACAGGGAGGCAGATGAGGGAAGGAGATGATGGAGTAGTGAAAGGAATGAAGGAGAAAGCAAATATCAAGACCAGATGTGTGCAGGATTCTGAGGAAATGTTGCAAGGAAACCTGTTTGACAGAGTTGAGTCAGCACTTGACGGATATATAATTACAACCCTTCATTAAGGAGGGTTTTATGATGATTTACTTAAACCAAACCAAAAGATGGAAGCAAGTCAAACGAAAGCCAAAAGATGGAAGCAAGTCAAACGAAAGCCAAAAATAAAGACTTGCAAGGAGTGTCCAAATAGAGTTCGGAAACCAGGATTCCTTCTTAAAAGGATCTTTTATTGAAAATCACAAAACACCAATAACGCCAAACCAGTCTATACGTTTTCGACAAAGGCAAGTCTTCAACAGAAAGTGATCTTAAACAAGAAACAGAACATTTAAATAGCCATTCAATATCATGATTCAATTAATCCAATTAAAATCTAACCAATAAAAATCTCTAGTACTGAAATGTCTATTCAAACTGTCTAAATGTCAAAATGTCTATTTAAATCAGAAATTTCAACAATTTGAACAGGTTTGTGGAAATTTCCGATTTAAATGTATTCAAAAACAAATCTTTGAAGTTTACTTATCGGAAAGACTTAAATTTTAAACAATTATTTGAGTTTGGTATACAGAATAAGACTAGGGCATCTTTAAAAAGAGCGGGTACTTTCAAATGTGGATCCTGCTCACAGTGCCCCTATATAGCTAATAAAACCAGCATTTACATTACAGCAAGAGACAAGGAGATTACTACTGACAGTTTCTCTAACTGTAATACTTATGGTGTGGTTTACATTGCTATATGTAAAATGTGTAGTTCTTACTATGTTGGAAAAACCGAGAGAAAGTTAAAAAAACGTTTATATGAGCATTTGTATGAAATAAAGAAACAAAATAGTAAAAATGCCCTTTTTAGACATACTTTGATTTGTTCCCAGGCTACATTTCTTTTCTTTGTCTTAGAAATTATTCCAAAGGAAATAAGAGGTGGCATGAGGAAGCCAAACTCAAATATAGAGAGTTGTACTGGCAGATTATTCTGTATTCCACCAAGTTACCTGGTTTGAATGACATGATTTCCATTTCCTCAGTTCTTAAATTAAGGGCTGCTAAATTGTGATTTTAGGTTTTAGCCACAAGGTGGCTACGGAAATATGGAATTAGGGCTAGATTTTTTAAACTTCAAACTATTTTTAAACAACTGCAGTAGTAACTTCATATATATATATAAAGGGAAGATACAATTTTTAACTAATTTATATGTATTTTGAATAATTATGTTGTGTATTAAAAATTTTATTTATTGTACTTACAAACTTTTACGTAAATAGTACTGTTAAAGAAGTTTGAATAGACATTTCAGTACTAGAGATTTTTTATTGGTTAGATTTTAATTGGATTAATTGAATCATGATATTGAATGGCTATTTAAATGTTCTGTTTCTTGTTTAAGATCACTTTCTGATGAAGACTTGCCTTTGTCGAAAACGTATAGATTGGTTTGGCGTTATTGGTGTTTTGTGATTTTCAATAAAAGATCCTTTTAAGAAGGAATCCTGGTTTCCGACCTCTATTTGGACACTCCTTGCAAGTCATGATTTACTTAAAGAAATGGTGATGAAGAGTAAGGCAGAAAATGAAAGAGATGCTTCCTGGGGGGACATTATGGAGAAAGACAAAAGGAGAATGCAGACACAATCTTGAAGAATAGTGCTAAGATGGGAAAGAAAACATATGCAGAGAAAGTAAAAGAAGGCAAATGTGACTTAGCAGAAAAAAAGGCAGAAGAAAGTTAAAACTTGAATGCATGTGGTTAGGATTCAAAATAAAGAAGGCAAAGTACTGGACAGTTATGAAGTGCGGGACAATTTAATAGCTCCTTTGGGTGTAAAAGCACATGAGATAAAGGCATTTAGTCTTATTAACAAAGGCATTTGCGACATATTTAAGACTGTGTTTTCAACAGAGGGAGAGTATGAAAAAAGAAAGACTGTAGCACATGAAATCTTTATGTGATAGAAGCATTTAACAGGGAAATGAAAAGATTCGTGTATAATTTCGAACAGAGGTAGAAAGAAAGAATTTGAAAGAATATTTGAAAGCTTTATGTAAAGAATTACTGGACATTGCAAAAGTTTATGACAAAAGATGTTTATGTACTGGTGCCTCAGATTGTAATATTGTGTTAAAAACAGAAAAAGAAAAATATATATATACATTAAGCTTGATAAATGTGAAGGGAAATAGTTGTTGTTTGTCTTTTCAGCTTTTCCTAGTTAGGAGTCGCCACAGCAGAACTCCGGTCCGCTAATGATTGGCAGTAGATTTTCACGAATGCCAAGGTGCCAGCTCAACATCCAACCTTCAACGAAGGCACACCCATTTATGCATGTCTTTCGAATGCCCACCCAACCATGGGGAGGACATGCAGACTCCACACAGAAGGCACTCCCCGCACTCCAGCCGAGAATCGAACGGGAGAACCTCTTGCTGTGAGGCAACAACACTACCGCTGCACCATGTTGTATAATACTGGGGACAACTCAAACACATTTTTTTTGTGGAAAGAAAGGACATTTGATAAGTAACTGTGACCAAAGAAAATGTTATATCTGTGGGGAAACTGAACATGATGAAAAAATGTGAATTGAAATGTTTTATAAACATGTCAAAATTGGAAATTTATGGATGGATTGCAAAAATGAAAATAGGAAAAAGAAAGAGAAGTAATTTTAAGAGTAGAAGAAGTAGAAGAAAACTAGATGAAAAATTATAATAGAGGATACATAAGAAGGTTCTGAAATAAGTGACAAAGAAGACATAAACTGGGAGGTAATAAAAGGGAAAAAAAATTTAAAGGGATAAGTACAAAAGAGAAAAAGGCTTGGTATAATGGTTAAAGTATTTGACTCACAAACACAAATTAGTGTTTGTTTCTCACCTTTGGGAAGGAAACTGGTTAGGCTTATAATGGCCTGTTAAGAAAGCTAGCCTAGTAATTACCTATGAACTTATGAAACCATGAATCTAAGGAAAGGGGAAATGAAAATGTTAGCATGCTTTCTGTAAATGTGAATAGTCTTACATATATAGTAAGAATTAGGAATTTTGCAGTGGTGTATTACATGTGATGTAGATGTAATTATTTTGGAAGATAGAAGATGTTTAACAAATGAAAGAATACAAACAGAGAAATTATGGGGAGTAAAGATAATTTGGAATTTGGGAAAAGAGATGTATTCTGGAATAGCCATATTCTGTAGAAGTACAGCAAATATATTAGCTGCAACTTTAACAAAATTTGGAAGTTAAGATGAAAATAAGTATATAGAATTATAACAGTATATGTTTATATTAACTGTAAAGGAAGGGAGACCTTAGTCAATCAGATTTTAGACTATGTACTGATAAATTTGAGTATTATAATGACAGGAGACTTGTGATTTAAGAGACAAGTGTAAAAAGAAAAGAAATGATATAAGAAAAAATGTTATAAGTTATAAGATGTGGCAAGTTAAAACTTTTGGGACAAAAATTATTGGACTTACCAAAGGGGTAGTATAGAATTGAAGCAAATTATTTTATAGTATTAGAAGGTTTAGTTTTAGGAAAAGGGGACGTAGTTAAAACATGATTTTCTGATCATCTTGTAATATGGATACAGATAAAGAAAAGCAAGGAATATATAAAGTAGGTAAAGGAATAAAAATGATAAATGAGAAAGCATGGAATGAAGAAGGAAAGAGGATTAGTAATACAGTTATGGAGAGATCATATTACTATGAAAACATTTTATAAAAATTGGTCTGAATGGTGGATGATATTTAAGGAAAAATATAAAAAAATGTTTTTTTACAGTAGCAATGTGATGTCAGAAAAGTAGAGAAAGAAAAATATAAAAGAACATATAACGATGCATTGGAAGATTTAGAACATAACTATAGGAAGTACTTTGACAAAGAAAAAGGATTATATGAAAGAAATCACGAATAAATATAAGGATTGTTATATAAGCAAAGATATTTTTACAAGGATAAAGAAGTATTGAGTTAATTAAGCAGATTAGTAAAGGAAATATATGGTAGTGTAATGAGAGAAAAAATGTAAAACAAGAAATAGAAAGAACCCAGGAAAAGATTATGAACAGTATAGTACAATATGTGCAAGAAATGTTTAAAGAAAAAATAATGTAGTGAAAAAAACAAGGAAAGTAAAAAAGTTAACAAAAACAGAGAATAGAGAACTGGAAAAGGAGATTGCTTTAAGTGAGCTAGATAAAGTGGTAGAACAAGTAAATATAGATTTACCTGCAGGCCCAGATGTAATAGGGATTGGCAAAAAATGTATATATATATTTTTAAAGATTTTCAATGAATGGTTACATGAAGGTTTTATGTATAAAGGATTATGTAGTAGAAATACTTAAACTCATATATAAGAAGGAAGATAAAAGAGAATTAAAAAACTGGAGACCAACAGTATTGAATAATAGTGATTTTAAGATCTTTGTTAAAATAATACAAAAGAGATTTAGGTTCATAGGTTTAGACTAGGCTATCTGCCCTAAGGCATTTATAAGCCTAGCCCAAATCTTTGTGGCTTACGCCACCCCTTATATGAAAAAATACTGTGCCCATTAGTTTGTTGTGCCTCTGTCCAGCAGTGACACAGAGATGATTCCCGGGATAAACCTACGATCTCCCATCCACAGGTCAAGATTTCTCTTGAACAGAGCCAGCGAGGTGCTCTGCCTCACATGGACCGGGATTTTATTCCACAGCATAGGGAGTCTCTGAGTGATAAATCTATCCCTCCAGCACGTCCTGTTTATATCCGTGCTAAGGTTTAAGTCGCTTGCTCTAGTGGTTTTGGTGGATTTGGATTTTTTGAGGTGGAGCATGTCCATTAATTCCGGGTTGGACATGGCCTTGTATGTCAGGCACATGTCACCTCTGAGCAGACTGTATGCGACTGAATAGAGCTGGAGTTTCTTCAATCTGGCAGCATATGACAGATTTTTGGAGTCCCTTTATCCTTTTGGTGAGGAACTTCTGGGGTCTCTCCAATTGCTGCAGATGTCGGGTGAGATACATCCTGAATGGGGCATTGTACTCGATCATTGGTCTGATAAGTGAAGAGTACAGGGGAACAATGACCTCACTAGATCTGGATGTGAATCCCTTCATGATCAGGTGGACAATGTAGAAGGTCTTTCTAACCACTTTAGCAACGTGAGTGTCAAAAGAAAGGCCACTGTCAACCTGGGTCCCCAGGTCCCTGATAACCTCTTCTGTGCTTAGTGGATTGCCACCTATATGGTAGCTTGGGGTTACCTTGTTTTTCCCGAAGGGTATGACTATACATTTTTGGCGTTTAACTTCAGGCCATGGCTCTGGCACCAGCTATCTGTTTCCCTGAGTCCCTTCTGAAGGATATCCGTGTCCGATGCACTTTCCACTATGGCGCCCAGTTTGCAGTCGTCTGCAAACTTTGTCAGCCAAAGTCCTCCCATGTTGGCCTGTACTTCTGAGAAGTAGATGCCGAACAATAGGGGGCCAAGGACCGAGCCCTGTGGGACACCACTTGTGACCGACTTGGAGTCTGACATAGCGCCAGCAACTCTAACCCTGTGGGTTCTGTCCTTAAGCCAGTTTGCAACCCATCTTGTGACATATGGGTTTACATTTAAGCTGGTAAGTTTTTCTACAATACCCGAGTGGGGTATTGTGTCGAAGCCTTTGCAAGGTCAAGGTAGGCTGTATGGACTGCCTTTCCCTCATCAATGGCCTTGGTGATTGTTTCGAAGAAGTCGACCAAGTTCAAAAGGCATGATCTTCCCTTGACAAAGCCAAACTGGGTCGGGTCCAATGTCTGCAAGTCCCCTATATCTTTGTTTATGAGCTCCATTATGATCCTCTCCATAGCTTTGCAGACTAGACTTGTTAAGCTTATGGGGCGGTAATTACCAGGGTCCATAGAGGCACCGCCTTTGTGGAGTGGGACCACAGTTGCCGTACGCCACTCCTTGGGCACGTATCCTGTGGTAAGGCTGAGATTAAACAGCTGCCTTATGTGCGGGTTTAATTCCTCATTTAGCTCGTGTAGCACACAGCCGAGGACACCATCCAGTCCCATTGATGCTGTGTTTTTAGCTTTAAACTTAAACTTTTAACTTTAAGCTTTTAGATTTGAAACTAAAATGGAAAATATTATGGATGATAGCATCTATAGTATAAAGGGTAAGGGTTGTCAATAATTATTAATGATAATTAGAGAAATTGTGGATGATATAAACAGAAAAGAAGGACTGAAAATCATGATAGGAGATTGAAATAAGGCATTTGACACAACTGACATGAAATCTTATAGGTAATAATGAATGAATATGATAAAAGTGAGAAAGTTAGGAAATGATGTATGTCAGCATATAGTAAAAATACTTTTAAATGGCTGGTTAAGCCAAGAGATAGATATGTAGATGATGTAAGACAGGGATGTCCAATGAGTTGTATAGTCTTTGCATTAGTTATGTAGGTGATAGCATGTGAAATAAATTGCAAAGTGAAGGAGGTGGGGTATATAACACCTGAAGGGTTAAGAATTCCAGTTCTGTTAACATATGCAGATGACATTATAATAATTGCAAAAAACAATAAAAGTAATAATTTAAAGAAATGAGTGTCTAGAGATAATAGGGATTGCTTTAAATAAAGAGCAAAGTAAAGGTTTAGGTGATATAGTAAAGATCGGGGTATATATTTTGGAACAAATGATATTTCTGTGTTAGGTATCACATTTTGGAATAATGTAAGAAGAATTCGATAGGAAAAACAATATAAGAAATAAAGCAAACGTTTTTTCTGGAGAACATATAAATTATCATTCAGAAAAAAGACTTATTTGATAAATTCAATACTGATGGGAAAAATAGCATACTTAGCAAGTGTATTTATGTTGCCAGCAGCATTTGAAAAGGAATTATCGCAGATATATATTTTTCATTTATATTCTAGATTAAACCCAGTAAAAAGAGGAGTTTTGTATATAAATAAATAAGGATGTTTAGGGTTAATTCACCCAGTGGTTTACGCTGCTTCATTACATATGTGCAGTTGTTAAATTGGAAAAATGAAAAAAAGGTAAGAAATTAGTAGTAAACTATATAAATATAAGTATTTGGGGTCTGGTAAAAAACAGAGTAAAAGACAAAAGGCGTGTAAAAATGAAGAAATAAAATGTAACAAACATATGAAAAAAAGCTATAAAAATAAGACGCAAATGATGTTAATTAGAAAGTAGAATGTCAATACCTTTTGTGGAGACTGGTAATAGATAAATTGCAAGTAAAAGGAAACATGCCATATAAAATGAAAAGTGATGGAATATGTTTATATTGTCAAGAAGAAGAAACTATGAAACGTGTTTTCGAAATGTAAAAGAATAAAAACATTATGGGGAAAACCTATGTAAAGAAGATTTTTTTTTTTGAAGATATAAAAGAAGGAATCTATGGTTAATCTTCAACAATATCCATCAAACTGCTTTTAAGCGAATGCTAACTGTGTAACTTGCTTTTTATCATATAAGCTCATTGTCATAAATCCATTCATCAAATACTCATAGTTGGCCATCTACAAGGAAGTAGCACAACAGGAAGATTAGATTGACACTGGGCATTCATTATGTGGGGGCTTGTGCCCCCCACACCCATGCTAATTATATAAACCAGCTCTAAGATCGCACAACGGTGGGGAAAGGGCAGGTTTGCTATCCTGTACTGAAGATGGCCAGCTGTGAGTATTTGATGAATGGATTTACGATCAGTCTGCACGACAAAAAGCACATTCGGTGGTTAGTATTCACTTCAGAGCCATTTAATGATTGAATTTGACCGTTAACCATAAACCCTAAATGAAGTAGATACAATAAACATGGATATGATTAAATATGAATATTATAAGAATAGAAACAAAGATTATGTTAAAAGAGTAGATAAAACATTATTCAGGTTATATGGGTTATTCGGAATAAAAGAATAAATTAAATTATATTTAATGGTAAATGAATTTTAGCAAAAATGTAAAGTAATATCACATAGTGGTTATAGAAAAAAGGAATGGGGGTTTAACAGGGATGAAAATTTAGCAATGATTGTAAAGGAAGTTATGAATATGTGTAAACAGAGTTGTATATTTAGATATTTGTACGTATGTAAATATTTGTAAATATGTACCTATTTTGTAAATCAGAGTTATTTTTATACAGAAATAAGACCCCTACTCTTTTCAATAGGTACCACCTGATCAGCACAAGTTCAGGGAGATGAGGGCTTGCTTTAAGGTCTCAGCTGAAGGACAACACAATCAGGAGTGCAGTACCCACGTATGCTGCCCTGTAATGACATCAATCCACCTCCCTGGTATGAGAATCGAACCCACAAGCTTCTGCACCTAAAAAGAGTGTGCTACAAGCATCAGCTTCACTGCTAAGTTAACTGTAATCTGGATTCCAACTTTGTAGGAGGTATAACCTGTTTACTCATTGGTGTGCAAGGCAATATTTCTTTGTATGTTCTGCCTGCAGATATTATGACCCGATTGCTGCCAGTGTGATCAAAAACATTTAAATCTATTAATTGTGGTGCTGACCTTTGCCCATATGGTCAACATAGCAGAATGATGTGCAGTCTTATACCACCAATATAGCTTATGCAAAAAAAAATTTACACACGTGGTAAAAGGCAGTTTTAGGGAAAGTAGAAGTGTCAGATACCACATGTGGTGCAGTTTTTGTACATTTAGTTTCAGAGCACAAAACATAGGTAGTCATAAAACTGAAATTATCACTTTTACATATTTAATGTTTCATTTAAAATATCTCACAAATTCAAAAGAAGGGTCATTGCTGAAGGCTAGTATACAAGCATGATACTGCTGCTAACACTGCTCTGCTGGAAATGTAGAAATACATGACTTTATAAGGTATGCCCAATTGCATATTTTACCATATACCAGTATGTGTACAGCACAAGTGGCAACATTGCACATTTAGTGCTTCATGTTGCACATGATTGTAACACTGTATGCTGGCAGTAGGGTATTATGGTCCTTTTACACATGCATGTATCCACTGCTTAGTCATACCATGCAATGAATGGGTTTTAGAGTACTCTGATCATACTGTGCGTGCGGCACGTGCATGTATCAGTGTTTAGTGATAAGATATAGTAATAATATAGCAGGATTCTGTGATCATACTGCACACATATGTACCACTATTTAGTCATACCATATAATGAAAAGCTACTCTGATCCTACCACAGAGGCATGTATCATTTTCTAACTATTCCACATAATGAGGTAATATTAGGGTACACTGATCATACTGCAAACATGTATACCTCTTTTTAGCTCTGACATGTAATAAACAGATGTTAGCATACACTGCCATGGTGTTACAGTCTGATGCTTTGCTGCCACACTGATAGACTGAACCAATTTCATTTTTTAAAAGTACCCTTTTCCATTTGTCTGATATTATATGGACCCATCAAAGTAATATATGTGCCTGCAGCCCCAACCCAGCGTACTTGAAGACTGTGGAGAAAGCAGAATTCATTGCAAAATTGATAATATTGTTTGTATATGTCCACATATTAGCATTACAACGTCTTTATATGTTACTGACAATACGAGTTGCTTCAGTCAGACATTCAAACACCTTAACATTTCTTATGACTATTTCTCAATCTTAATTTTAAGTTATAGCAGTGTTACTGTATATGGCAGGACCAGATAACCTTGTGTTTCTTACAAGACAATGATTTTACTACATCCGTTATGAATGTGAAGAATCTCGGATGGTGATAGCTTTGATCTGTTTCATATTTACTTGTAAATTTATTTACAAATTAGAAACACTTAAATGGTGGTATCTTTCAAGTGTATTAGCCTTTGTTTTTGAATTGTAAGCATCAGTTTGTGTAGTTAAAAGTAGCACTGTGAATCGGTTTGTTGATCATTACCCTTAAAAGGCACAAGAGTATAATCTAGAAAGTTGTATGACATATCAACAAATATGTTATATCATAATATCATAAATAGTTATATCAACAACTGTAAAATAAAAATAAAATAAATATATACAATCAGTTTGCTTTGTTATTTGTCTAAGCTAACAGAATAATGAATTAAGAATGTAATCATGAATAAAATGCAAGTATTATATCAAAAATATTTTGAGCTCAAAAATGTTATTGGACCACAAATCTAGCCATGTTTATTTGCATTGCTATTGTGTCATGTGAGCTGAATTTACCCTCTTGTTTTGAATATGTATTAGTGCATCCCAGTACAAGTTAGGTATTTCATTGAATCCCTCTTCAGTATTACAAGTTAGTAGTTATTTCATTGAATCCCTCTTCAGTATTTTGCCATTAACAAAGCTGATTAGTACATTTATTGCTTTGAAAATCAGTCTCACATTTATATAACTAATTTCAGAATGGCTAACAGAAAGAACATGTGTGATGTGTATAGGTAATTCAGTAGTGCCTCTACTACCTATAGACATCGCCTGCATTCTTTCTGTTAGTTATAAACAGTGTAGGCCGGATGAGTTTTGTGCGCAGTTTTGTATGACATTTATATTTTTTGACCTAACACTTCCTGTAAGTGTGTGCATGTTAACTATGTTGTTGACCTTAAAATAGTGAAAATTAGTCACTGGCATGGTACACATTTATACTCCAGTAAAAACCTTAAGTGAAAAAAATTGCAAGTGGCATCCTGACAGCATGCTGATAAAGGCGCAGTCTGTCATGGCCATCAGTAATTTTCCATTTTATTGCTATTATTATTTTTGTGAGTATCAGTACGAGGTAATATGCCAAAAAGAACCAAGGGTCTCACCTGTTGCCTTTTTGCCTCCCAGTCTAAATCAGAACTATGCACAATATCAGTTTTCCCCACAGCTGTAGAATATTTCTGTGGGAAAGCAATCAAAATTGCTTCTTTATTCTTCATTTGATTCAACTTATCAATCACTTATGTAATTTAAAAATGTAAAAGCCAGTCATTCTTATGCTTTATTGATTCATGCTTAGCCAGAATACGAAACTGATTTTTCTTTGTTTTCCAGTATATTGGTGAGTAATGTAACAATTATAGACTATTTATACCATTAATGTGTGTATTAGAAGGAGATTGCTGACATTCTTTTTTTCTCTTGTGTGACAGATCGACAGCTTTGCACAACAATGGCTGGCACTAACCTCTCACCCTCAAATGTAGCTGGAATAAGCAAAGAGCTTACAGACCTTCGGCATGTCATTCAGTTCCCAGAGGAGATTGCTAGTATCCTTACAGAACAAGAGGAAGAGCTCTACCACAAGGTCTTACCCATTGACTACCTCTGCTTTTTAACCAGAGATCTGACAAACTCAGAGTGGCAAAATAAGCCCCCACCTCTCACAACTACATCCTGTCTTATGAGCAGGGATAAGGAAAGCAATGCCATAGAAAATCTGGTTGCAAGATTTAATGAGGTAAGAATGCTTTGTTTGATCATTTTCCTTGGGTAGCATTGAGTACTTCTATTCCTTTTTCATTGAAAAGCATCACAAATATTATTCTGATGTATTTTGATTTATTTGAGTAGTGTGATTAATTTCCCTGACATCAACTTTATCCTAATTTCTCTGACATCAACTTTATCCTAGTTATCGTTGGGGAAAGGCCAGAGCTGTCCTTGCAAGCAATGACCATAAGTCAGGCAACTGGTCTTGTATGGAACCCCCAGTCCATCACACTTTTGGGTAGTTTAATGGATCCGCAATTGGCATGGAATGTGGGTGGAAAGTAGAAAAGCTAAATCCCAGCAGAAACCCAAATAGAAATAGGGCAGAGTATCCAAACTCCACAGAGAAAACACTCCTTGTGAGAAATGAATATGAGAACCGAGATCTGCATTTTCAGAGACAATGTAATCTGACCAATTATCTTTACTGTTCACAGAAGGTGATTTCAATTGCCACTTTAAATGAACATCTGTCAGAGTTGCAGCATATAATTAAAAAATGTAAGGCCATAGATTGTTTGCTGCTGTATATAGAGTATTATACATAACTTCATCTTATCTTTAGGATATTTTGTCTCTGCATTTTACCAAATTAGGAGAAGCATTAACATTAGCGGACCGGAGTTCCGCTGTGGCGACCCCTAACCGGGATAAGCCGAAAGACACAACAACAACATTAAGGAATTAAATGACCCCTGCCAGATTTCACTCATGTTGTAGCTGTCATATTTAGTCACATCCTTTATATCATGTTGTCTGAAGAGAAACAACAAAAAAGTAGTAAGAAAATGTAGAAAATCGTAATTGTCATAAGTAGCACAATGTCTGTGGCAGTCCCTTTTAATAAAACCATCTGTGCCATCCATTCAGCGTGAAACATTAATAAAGTGCAATATGTAGGTAGGTGAGAGAGATGTAGTCCTGCTAGACAATTTTTCATGCTGCTGCTGGGTTTAGTTGTTAAAGATCACACAATCAGTGAGAATCAGTGGGATCTGATTAGATAACAGTCTCTTTTATAAAGGAGTTGGTCACAAGCAACATTTTTCACATTTAAGCAGGTTATTTTATTATCAGTCAGTGGTGTGACACTGTTTTTTCATTTGATAAAATAAGTTTTAAACGTGTTGTTTTGTATAGTATACTATGTGAAGCCTGCATATCTGAATGTACCTCGCAGGTGTTATAGCACAGTAATCGCAGAATCCTTTGTCTCCTCTGAAGAAGGCAATGTTTTGTGAAATAGAACAACTATGCCTTAAATACCATTTCAGTAAATAATGTAAAATGTCAAATGTTCTTCTGGAAGCCACATCAAGCAGTAGTTTATTAAAACAGTTTATTAGAAACAATAAACAGTAAATCATTTCATCTCTCACTTTTCTTCATTTAAAAATACTTTTATTGACATGATTTATTACGTAGTCAATTATAAAAGAGAAAACAAACCAGTGCAATGTTTTTTTTCTTTTCATACAGTATGCCTATATAGTAATGATTATGTATGTATAATGCATATATAGTAAAAGTATTTTCTGATTTAACATTACACAGACTGCTCAACCATGCCTTCCCTGAAATTATACTTGTCCTGATTAGTATTCTGTATGTACTGCTCCCACAAATTACATTTATTTCTATGTAGTTTGCGCCTCTCTTTTTCTAAAGATCCTGCCTCTTTATTACTTTAACTCCATTACAACATTCAGTTAAAGTTACATGTTATATTACAGTTGGTTTAGTTTTAGATTTCCATTTTCTAGTAATTGCTTTTTTT
The DNA here is from genome assembly GCF_019279795.1 of Protopterus annectens. NCBI lineage: Eukaryota > Metazoa > Chordata > Ceratodontiformes > Protopteridae > Protopterus > Protopterus annectens. Next base: position 879,212,720 of record NC_056748.1, on the reverse strand, counting down.
TAGCAGACAACAGCATTAAACTTGGTATAACCTTAGTATGACCAGGTAATAGTTTCTGTGTCTCACCTCAAAAGGAATATTTCTTTATTTGCAAAAATTTTCTCCCCCAACATTTTTGAAAAAGTACCCTGTAGGGAATTTCTAAAAATCTACCAACTCATTACATTTGCAAAAAAATATTTTCCCAAGTAGAAGAGTTGTTAAGGTGGGGCTAGGGGGCAGCTGCCCCAGACACAAGGTAATAGAGGGTGTGATTGGCAAATACATTGTTTTTTGTTTTGTTTTTATTTGCTCCTGATATAAATCATAAAGATGTGATCATGACATGGACATGTTGCTCCTCCACAGGAGAAGAGGGAAGTGTGGCTGATGAGAGAATGGATTTTTTTTTTTGTTGTTCTCACTTTGCATGAGGGAGTGACATTGATGTGACTGGGAGAAGTGCCAGACTGAAGTGATTGCATACAGACTTTTTTTTGTACTCCTCTGTAGTAGGATGGTGGATGGTGGATCTATCACTTAGAGGAATATGTTGTGATAACTGAATAGATCCACTGTGGAGAGGCTGTGAGAAAGGATGAGATCCAGCCAGTAATGCTAAGGTCACTGAAGATGGTACAGTTGCTTTGGTTGCCCTTTCATTGCTGTGTAAATGCTGGGACAGTACCATTAGACTGGAAAAATTAGGTGCTAGTCCCCCTTATAGAAAGGAGGTCAGGAGTGTGTCTATGTCCATGTGCCCCCAATTATAGAGGGTTTGCACTCCTATATCTTTCTGGGAAAACATGCCAGCATACTGAAAAGGAGAATTTGCCAGTGTTTGAGGCTCTGCTTCAGAAAGGAGTAATGTAAATTTTGTCCTGGCTGTAGAAGAGTGCATCACCTCTCTGTCCTAAATCACATATTGTAGGGCTCTTGAAAGTTTGTTAGTGCTGTCCACGTGTGTTTGCCGACATGAAGAAGACGTATGACTATTTAACACACACCAACAAATCTAAATTGTATACCGACCCACAAGTTCTTAACAAGCAATTAATTAAAACTCAACAAGCTTAACTTAATAGAAGCATTCAGCAAACAAGCATATCTCATTTTAAGCAGTATGACAAAACATCTCATAGCTTGTTCTTTTGCATTTCTGATATCACACCCCTAAATGTTATGTTTGCTAAAGGGATAATTGATGAGGTAGCTTGGAGTATTTTGTATTGATCTTTACAGAAGCATAGGAAGAGAGGGTACCAGTCAGGAAGAGAGTCATCTAAAGGGATTAGATGGATAGATGAAATCATGACTGGAAGTAAATTGTGCCCAGAAATTCAAGACCCAGATTGTAGAATTAATATTACAGATTCCTTTAACACATATTGAGATGAGGGAGATAAACGCATAAAACCACTCAACCACACAATGTAAAAACTTGATAAATTTAATATGACAAAAGGTAAGCGCTTTTGTGAATTAGTTCACGTCTTAATAGTTGTTTTGGTTTAGATGGGAGAAAGATGTCCCTTCACGGATCACTGTCTCATCTCTTCTGAGTCTTTTTACACTTCTTTTCTGTTATGGTGTCCTCAGAAAGACCACACTGTACTCGTCTCAATAACTTAATGTCCAGATAGTACTTCACATACGAAAATAAGGCAAGGAAGGTAAATGCATAAAACCACTCAAGAAGATGAACGGGTATGGATAAGTATGCTTTTATAAGTGTTAAGGTGTTCATTTTGTATATATTTTTACAACACAGTAATAGATTTTGAAATTTGATATGCATAACATTAAGTATTGCTCTGATTTGCTAGCGTTCGATTGATTTGTTCCTTAGCAACGTGAGAATGCACTCGTCTGTGATAGGCGACTGTGTTAATGTTTTTAGCATTTAAGCTAGAGTTTAATGAGTTTAAATATGGTGTGATGAAGTGGACTAATTCACGAAAGCACTTACCTTTTAATGTATTAAATTTATCAAGTTTTTGCATTGTGTGGTTGAGTGGTTTTATGCTTTTATCTCCCTTGCCTTGTTTTCATATGTGAAGTACTATCTGGACATTGACATATTGAGATGAGTATAGTGTGGTCTTTCTGAGGAAACCATGAGAGAAACGAAGTGTAAAAACACTCAGAAGAGAAGAGAAGAAATAGTGATTCGTGAAGGGACAACTTTCTCTCATTTAAACCAAAACAACTATTATTCATAGGCTTTTTTCTACAGTAGTGACCAGTGGCAGAGAAGACAATGAGATATTTTACAGAGAGACCTGACACAACCTCCCAAGATGAAGACATTCATCTTAATTGGCTACAAAACAAGCCAGCAGTCATCTAACAGGTCTGAACAACTTCCATATACAGTTATGTCAAGACGATGCAAACTAGTCACCAATGAACTTTCAGCAAAGATGTCCTCAATCCGACAGAGAAAGCAATGACAAGAGCAACGTCAGAGGGTAACAGAATTGGGTCATCCAGGGCCGTCAGCATTGACAATCCATCTCTATGACCTCAGTACTTCTAGTTAATTATTTCTCAACTTAAAGAATTTTCTTTTATACCCTTGTCTAAAGATAGTATGGAATCAGTTTTCTGTCTGATTTGTGAGTGCATATAAGGAAATTAAATTGGAATTTCATATTGCATGATGCATAAATGAAGTTACCAAAGACTATTTATTGAAACATAAAAGTACTTTTAATCCCTTTCCACAGCTGACACTTTTCAAAAGGTATGCGGAAACACAATAAGACAATTCTTTTCTTATTTAGCAGCATACAATTTTTCTTTTCTTTGGACTTAATACTGAGAGGTTGGCATTGAAAGAGCTGCTATAAGTGGTCAATTTGTTTTGTGAAAGCTGACAAGGGTAATGGTAGGGTGATAATGGGGAAATGAGCAGTATCTGTTGTTAAACTCTATCCTTCTAGATAACCCTAAGTCTGATTGTCATTATAAGATATCGTTAATGATGACAAAAGGATTGGTGATGAATGGATTTACTTTTATAAGGTTTTAGAAGTCCAAATATTTTGTATTAGTTAATCACCCTTCATGGGAATGAGGTACCAGTAAACAGAGTGAAGCCATTATTGATGTTTGTTGATAGCAAGTGAATCCTTTTCTGAAGATACCATCTTATGTAAAAGACTTATGGCACTTTTTGGAAATGTCTGACTATGAGTCTATAGGCAGAGAAAAGTTTATGACTACAGTTAGTACAGTTAATATCGCACACACATACATATACATACATATATGCATGTGTGTGTGTGTGTGTGTGTGTATATATATGTATATATATGTGTATGTATGTGTGTATATATATATATATATATATATATATATATATATATATGTATGTATATATATATATATATATATATATATATATATACACACACACACACACACACATACATATACATGTATATGTATACATATACACACACACACACACACACACACACACACACACACGAATCGCCAAACAGAGCATACCAAATAAGTCAGTCAGTATTTAGCAATGTTCCATGATTTTGCAGCTAAAGAAATCAGCACCATTTGTAGTATATTTCAATGAAGAATGATGCCATGGAGACATCTGTAGTGCTTATCTTTTCCTGTCTGATCATGAGACAATATGAGGTGGACTCTTTATATAAACAGAACATGTTAGATGTTACAAACATTTTATAGATTTTTTTTTTTTATCTGTGATGGTACCAAACAAAAATTCAATGAATTCATGATAGATCTTAATACAAATGCTAACTTTATGAATTTTTACAAGTATAGCCATTGATGAAATAGTTAATTGTTTCAGTATTATCATTTCATTGTACATTAGTGGTTACACACTTGAGAATAAAATATATCTGAAGCTTTCATTTCTGAAAAATTATTTTCACTTTAAGAATGATCACTCTAAGAATTCAATGCAAATCTCATTTATGGGGGTAGTTTATCAGGCCATTTAGACTGATGACTGATTTATTGAAATTTGACAAGAGGTATAATTTTTAATCAATTTATTTCTAGACAAACGTCATAGTAAGGAAGTACTGCAAACTCAGAATTGATAAGATTTACACTAATTCTGTCTCACAGAAACAGTTTTGACACTAGATGAGTTAATGCTATTTCAGTTGATGATTTTAATGCTAAGAATATTATAATTAATAATTGGGAGGTAATGCTGGGTAAAGAAGAATTTGCAAAGAGTTAGGGTCTGACCCCTGTGTTTATTATTAAGAAAGGTGGTGATCTGAAAGCTTGTCTGGCAAGAGAGTCTTTCCAAAAAGAACAGTCCCTATTACTTTCAAACCTGGTGGGATTTACAACTAATTTGCGTTCTTCTTCTGTGTACATAGATTCAGAAGTGCTGTTAAATTAATTGAATGTGAAGAAACATTTTGGGTCAGGGCACATTATATTTGTAGCTTAAGTGGTAGTGTTGTTTATGCAGCAAAATGTCTGAATTGTGAACTGGTAAAACCACAAGCAAGTAGATATGAATCTAATTATGCAGTCATCAGGACAGAAGCAACATGTTATGGAAACATAGTGAATTATGCTGTGACTTTCATAAATATATTTTCTCTTTCTGATGGGCCACTTGACCTTAGATATGGGGGGGTGATTTTAACAACTTGTTAGGGACCAAAGAGCTGCAGTCGCACACCTGACTCAGTGATACAGAGGGATGAAGCCCTAACTATGATATAGGCAACCCCAGTTTGACTGGCAGTTAAGGTAGAAAGCACCAGGCAGAGGACGGTGGAGGGAAGTAGCATATCAGCTCACATTTTCTAGGGGGAGAGAAGTGGTGGTTCTTGCCAGCAAATTATTTCCATGCAAGTGCAGTGATGCACAGAAACAGTGGTCTCTGGAGCATGCATACATGCATGCCAGAGAAGGGCATAGAATATCTTCATCCTAATGAGGTGCTTAATTGAGTCAGCAAAGGTCAGGATACAAACTTAACCACAAAATCCCTGATAGCTACAAGTATGATGGTTATCAGGCAACAAGGGAAAATAGCACAAACAATGGCATCACCTCCTTAAATCAGATCACCTCCTGGTCTTGACCAACACTTGTATACCAAGTGTTTTTTTTTTTTTTTTAAGCCAAACCATTAAATTAATTTGGGCTCTTTTTTTACCCTTGTTTATCTACTCTTTTGTAGCATTTGGACATTAATGGATAATTATAGCGATATATGAAATATATCATGGATGAAATGTTCTTTTTTTAGGTTGTGTGTTCCCAGTACAATGTTTAATTTCTTAATTTTTTTACATATGTTTATATACCTCTGAATATTGTTATAAACATTTTCCTTTGTTTTAAAATCAGTTGAATTTTTTTAAACATTTTGGTAAAAATAATCAAGGACTTTGTTCTTGAAGTTGTTGCTCTGAGGTAGTCTTCAGTATTAAATAATGAAAAGTCAAAATTAATCAACTATAATAAAGTCGTCTAATTCATAATTCATTCACGACATTAAGTATTTGGTGTAGTCACGTGCTGTGTTTGGTCTGCTTCTAATTTTTATTGATGGGAAATGTGTAGATACATGGAAGAGACCATGGTAGTTGGGAGAGAGCTCTTTGTGTTGGAAACAGTGACAAATTGTTGCATATAGACGTCCGTTCTGGCTTCAGTGGTACTTAGTATGGTCACCAGATGCAGTACTAGAAGTTTATACCTAGAGCCAAGCCTGGAATCTAGAGATAGGAAAGTGATTATATCTCTCTATCAGGCATCAGCAAGACTGCATGTAGAATAATACAAGCATTTCTTTAAGCTCTGCAAGGTGAGGGAAGTTAAACAGTCAGAGGATACTAAGTTGGGAAGAAAAATGGAGGAATGATGCATGAAGGAAGGCTACATTAGAAAAGACGAAAACAGTTCCATGTGATATGGCATATATGGCACTAAGGGAGTAACCTGATAGAACTGCATTAGAAAACAAGGGCATGAGATATGACCAGCAGATCGAAATATGCAATTTAATTTAGATTTGAGAAAGTACTTTTTCATAGAAAAATGGTTCTTGCAGGGTTATGCAAGACTTCCACAAACTAAGCTATTAAGGCTAGAAATTCAGTGGGAATGCATGGTTAGGCTGCCAAATATCCACACAGACCAATTGTTTAGAAGCTACTTATGAACCTTTCAGACTACAGACATGGTTGTGCACAAGTGTTATCAATAAGTAGTAGAAGCTAAGACATATGAAGTCTTTCACAGCAGATAAGCAGGCATGGGATAGAAAAGTCAGGGTCGATGGCTTACTCTTCAGGTGTCACACTTGCCGACCATATGAACGTATAACATCCATCAGCCAGGTTCCTTGTATGTAAATTTCACAGCTATGTAACACTCACAATCATTAATGGATATTATTTTAAGGGACACTTCTGTCTTTTATTTTGAGGTGGGGATGTATCAGTCCGGCAGTACTCTCACAAGTCTATAAGCTGTAATGAGAAAGGGGGTCAGACCATCAGAACTAAGCTTTATAATACCACATTATAAGATCTCAGAAATTATTTTTATCTGCTATTTTTTCAGCAGACATATATGACCTTAAGACTTAAACAAGGAAATTAAGGACAAAATATTGTGTTACTAAAACATTAAAGATTACCTAGACTGTGACATCTTAGTTTAACATTAAAGCCTTTAAAAAGGAGAGTATAAACAAGTGTTTAATCTGTTTGTATGATAATTCTCACACAAAAATAAATGTATTCTAAAATGTTTCCAACACTAGTGGAGTTATAGAAAAGCATCCTTTTAGCAAAGGGTGGTAACCAGTATGCTGTGGTAGTTAATGATACATTTTCAAATAGATAAACATATACACATCCCTTCACCCCAGCCTAACTACAGTTGTGAACATGACTGTACTATTCTAAAAATAATATAACACTAGTTGAGAATGGGTAACACACATGGCAGAAAAATGTAGCATATATTTTGGAACAGCAGATATGTACCATTTTCTGATTAGTGTTTTAACACTTTTTTGGATCTCTGTATGCCCTGCAAGAATACGACATTATACTTTTTTATTTTACATATAATATACAGTAGAATCACTTAACTATTTGTTTTAACAACGTAACAGAATTATTGAAGAAGCTAATTATAAAATATGCAGTATATTTTGTTTGTTAAAGGGTACAAGGGTGCATTGCACGTGTGGTACATTACCATGAAAGTGTACCAATCAGCTAGCAAGTCTCAGGAAATTGCATACTTGTAGTGAAAAAAAAAACGTGCTGCTACCTTCAAACTGCTAGAACCCTCATGGCCTCACAACACAAAATTTCCATAAAATTCATGAAAGGGTGCCTGTTGAAGTCCATATAAGCAAGTCAATACTGTGAATTCTCTTTTTTGACACATTTTTTTTTTTATTTTCATTTATCATTTGTTAACTAGGTAAGTGGGGTGATGTATGTACTCTTTTTAGTTACGACTCAGTTTACAATGATAAGAGTAAAGTACAGGATAAATAGATACATTAATAGATAGATAGATAGATAGATAGATAGATAGATAGATAGATAGATAGATAGATTGATTGATTAGTGTACCAATCAGCTAGCAAGTCTCGGGGGGGGGGGGAATAACCAGACAAAACCTGTGCAGACGCAGACTCCTTCCCTGACAATGACTTTAGGTCAGTGTTGAACCCTGGACCCATTACTAGGAAACAGTGGTCTTTCCACTAAGCCATCATGCTGTTGGTGCCTGTTGAAGTTCCAGGGAGCATAACTGCTGTCCTGTTAATAGTGTAATGACAAATGTACTGGAATATATTCTTACTCCAGGATTGCACTACCTAGGCATATCACACCTATTCTAATGTGCAAGAATCTTAGAGTTAGGATTTGCAGCCATGCACCTTTCATGCCACGGGGTTGCTGAAGGGTGAACCTCCCTCCCTAACAAAAATCCTTTAATGTTATTACAATGTGTTTGGAAATTTTTGCAGATGTGTGACCTGCTGTTCTGGGCTTTGGAGCTGTGATAGGGAGCTCCATGCTGCCCATACCAATCTGTGGCCCAGGGGCATTATTGCAGTTGTGCTCTTTGTTTGCCACTTTCATGCACATTGTTGTTGTGTTAAAACATTCTTTTGTGCCCAGACCTGTACTGTTACAAATGGGATTCATAAGCTAGGATTTTTCAGTCTCAATTGAATCACATGGTAATTTCATCCTGAAAACTTATCAAACGTATATAGAAATATGGAAAGAAATTGTGTCTTTTCATAAGAAATCAGCAAAGTTAAAAACAGACTGTCATGACTACAGAAACTATGTAATATAAAAACAATCTGACCTTAAAACAACACTAGAGAGGCTAATTTGGAAGGACTTGGTGCTTTTCACTTGCATGCACAGGCTTCAGTGATTTATTAATAATCTTCTTGGTTAATCACTGACTTAATTCATGAACTATGTGATAATTTAAGAATCACTCCCAGGAGCTTTTTCTATGTACTGAATTAGTGCCACCATCTACTGTTAATGGAAGGCAAACTTTATTCATGTGTGAGACTGCTATCACTAATGTCAGAGCTTAGAAAGCCTATACTTAAAGGTAGACAGTAGCAAATGTGATTGGTAAAAATCAACCCAGATATTCAGGTAATTCATATGTATCTAATTATGTATTCGCAATCGCACAGAGAGCTGCAAATTACTTGATAGATGTGATCACTTCTCTTCTCTGTGCAAATTGTCTTGCCTAGTACAGCAACCTGATACCTCTCAACTGTCCAGATTTTCTCAGAATGTCCAGATTTTGGCCTCACAAAATGTGTGATTTCTGGCAAATCATTGAGAATTGAAGTCAGTAAATAATGACAGACATTTGTGTTTCTGGCTTTGTATCCTTTAAAAAACTCACATTGATGCAAAATTTCTTATTTTAGCAACTATTTTAAGTTTGCAAGAACAATAATTATAATCTGTCCTTGATCTTGGGCCTTTGGCCCCCATTATTTTTAGCTTTTTTTGCAGATTTCTTGCACTAAGAGGTTGAGAGGTTTAATAAAAGACTAGAAACTCATATCCATTGTTATGTCCATGTTGGGAAGAGCATAACCTAAAACTCCTCCTTAGCAATTGCTTTTCTTGGTAAAACATTGTTCAGTCATGTTTAGGATTAGCATAAAACATTCACATGCTGATATTATCAACATTTTCATGCAGTCATGCCATGAGTGTGTACTGTCTATGTATTACTGCTTCGCTTATATATTTTTGTACACTTCCATACCCTAAACTAGAGGTTCAGATGACAAAACACTCTGCCAAACGTATATTAAGTGAACTCATGCCTGCTGTTTTTTAGCCATTCTTTTCTGCAACTGATAAATAATATACATTTGCTGCATTTTGTTTGAGAATAAAATCTTCGGAAAGTTGGTACAGCCGAATTCTGCTTCCCAGTGAATCAGACAGGGAAATGTGATGCTTTGTTACTTGGACTGCTGTTCTTATTATAAATGAGTTCTACTGAAGTGCTATCATTAACTCTAATTATCTGACCATAATTTCATTTATTGCTAATCTGTGCCAGTTATACAAAGACAAGACCTGCTACTTTTTTATATGTGGCATTTGTGAATGGGAAAGACATTTGGTACTTTTCTTCATCCAGATGTCCTCCCTACACTGACTCTAATAGCTCAAACAAAGCAAGTAAACTGCAGTGCTTTGAAAAACCTCATGGTTCCCATTCTGTGAACATCAGCTGTCCCTGTGCTGATCTTCTAAAGCCGTAATAAAAAGTAAAAAAATACAGGTTATTTCTTGGTTTACGTAACTGTCTGCACATTACTAGACGCTGTAGAGTTAGTGGTGAAGAATCTTTGTGTAGTGTAGTTCAGTGACTTAATAGCTTTATGTATACATAAATTGTTCCATTGACTAATATCAACAGATAATCCCCTAAAGTTAAACGGCCTTGTCTTTAAATGAGCGAGCTTCACCCCTACTAAATAAAATTGAAAAATGTTGACTTTTCTACTGAGGTAGTACCTTACTCCCCCTTACCTAGTTCTTTTAACTCCACAGCAGGGCTATTGTGAGGAAAAGATAATATACTTTAATAAGGTCATAGGCAAGTACTACGTTAGCTGCCCTTGTAGGTCATTTTACTCCAAGCCAATTTTCCTTTTAGTGTTTGAGTTAACCTATTCAGTTTGGTGTATATATTGGCATTACCCATGCCATGATCAGTAATTATGTATTACTTATCTAGTCAGTAAAGCCGGATGCAGCACCTAGGCAGTTGCCTAGGGCCCACTGGTCAGGGGATGCCACAACATTTCATTTTTAATTAAAACAAAAAAATGACATTTCTTCTTTAAGGACATACTCCGTGTCCATGCATACAGCTTTAATGCAATGCACACATACTTAACTTTGGCAGTTTAGTTAATTAATTTGCTCAGCCGGGCACAAACCCTGTATCTTGGTTAAAAGACACAAGTGCCTGAATCCTCTACACCAACTACCAGATTTCAGGCTGCTTACTTAACTCATTCACTCCAATGGAGCTCAGGAAACTTGCACTGTAACTTCCAATGGGCGGAGCCTAAGCTTTTTAACAGAATCAAATTATGTCCTATTATTTATTTGACATTTGTTAACTGAGTTAGTCCGACTGGGCCAGTGGCGCTTTCCAGTGGAGACCCAAGGAGAAAAGCTCCATAACAGTAATACTATTACACATTGTATGTAGGATTATACATAGGCTAAGATAAATACAAATTGGCAATATACAATCAGAAATTAGAAACAAATAGTCACTGTACAGAGGTTTATACAAAAACTAGAAGTACAACTGACAATATACACTAAGAACAATAAAATGTATAATGTTTATAATAGTGAGATGAGACAACATGCTAGTAGACTACAATATACATAATTAGGAAAAGTAACATTAGTGGTATGTGTAGGTGTAAGATGAGCCAGCAGGCAAGAGACGCTTCTGAAAGTTTCAGTATCATAGTGGTCAAAGTTGCATACAGTAGGAAGACTTTTTAGACTGGGATAATATACAAGACGTTAGTATCATAATATTGGAAGAGTAAGGGTAGATACTGTGTTGGATCATTACAAGAGCAAGTCCATGTTAAACGGAGGGTATCCTTTAGTGTAGTTTTGAAGGAGATTGGGTTAGAGATTTGTCTAACACTGAGAGGGAGCTTATTCCAAGCATTGGCCTCAGAGTAGCTGTAGGGGAGTTTACCAGTGTTTTTATGGGGCATAAACACTTGTAGAATGTGATGTTGGGAACTGTGTGTGAGGCTGGATGAGGGAGGTGAGTGATAAGATATGGGTTTGAGAGAGAAAGGGGTTGTGGAAGTGGGGATAGGTAGTGGTGCTATTATTGGTTAAGTTATGAATGGAGTCAATGAAGAAGCTATTACGTAAGGTGGCTGTATCAGTGGGAGAGCTATTAGGGTATTAGGTTATGGATTCCAGAAATGGTTCATATTTCTGGGACCATAAGCATTATGAAAGAAGTATAAATGGCAAACTTTTTAGCACAAACTATTTTTATAGTGGTAGCATTCTTTAGGTTCTAGGTCTGAATTGTATTAGTTACAGTAAACACAGTAGCTGTTACATTTGTTATATTCTGTAAACAACTTATAATATCTCAGCCACCACTAAAGTTACACACACAATGTGAGCAGCAGCATTTTATTCATCTAGCTGAGAGCTTTCATATGAGGCTAAGGAGTTCTGTCTATGTTACTTGGTTGTTGATATATTTAGAAAAGTGTGAAATTATTTCTATATAAATTAATATCATAAAAGCAACAGTTAAAATCTGTTTCATTGCACTAGACACAGGACAAATGCAGTTGAGCTTGCCATTGTGTAAGCTTTAAGATGTAATCTTTTAAAACCTTGTACATAACATGGTTTTGTAATTATTGATGCAAATATGAACAAGCAATGTCTGACGCTTAGAGGCTTCAGTAGGAGTTAACTACAGATGCAAGTGGAGGCATCATTTGGATGTAATGAGTTAATCATCAGGGGTGCATTTACAAGGAATGTGAGTTTCAGTGCATTTTCAAGTAATTTTAAAGTGCATGTGAGTTTCAAGAGAAGAGAAGTTTATTGTTCCTCATGCTAAGTCTGTCTTCAGTGTGCAACTGTTTTGTTTAGCAAATAGGCATCAGTGTTTGTGCTAAAGAATTTTAAAGTAGTGTTAGCAGGACAACAGGTAGCATAATTGCATTTGGTGCAAAAGGCTGTGGGTTCGACTGCCACACCATGTAGATGAGTGCTGATAACTGCAGAGTTCGTTAAAGCAGGATGCGATGCTGCACTCCTGAGTGTGCCCTCCTTTGGATGAAATGCCTACTATTAAACTGTCGTCTGTTTGCCTGCCATTCCCTATTGCAATATTACCAGCTTACCATTTTATTTTAAATGTAACATAGGCAATTTATTCTTCAAGGGCAGCAGGCACTGAATTTATAGATGAAACACAGAAATGTAAAATTGTTTACTAACAGCAACCACTTCATTAGTTCCAGAGCTCTTTAATGTAGAATTATTCAGATGACTTTTTCTTCTGCAGAGATCTTGCATATTTACTGATATTGGTGGATTGTAGTGACAGAAGTCTGAGTGACCTTTTATGGTCGAAATGATCTGAAATGGGTCAGGGCGGCCAGAATGGTCAGCGAAGAACTTGATTTCATAGAAGAAATGAAATATATTATGCAGCTTTTTATGAACAGGGGATACCCAGAACAATTTTGTGTTCAGATATATGAAGAAGTAACAAATAAAAGAAAGAATGGAATCTATACAGCAATTTTAAAAACTGGTGCAATATCGATTCAGAATGAAGATAAAATGGATGAACAATCTTATAATAATCTTATAATATCTTATAATAACATTCCATTATATATTATTAAATTTGATGATTGTTCCAAAGACATAGAAGGTATCATTAAGAGAAATTGGGATTTCTTTGTTAATGACAAAATTGGGAGACAAATATTTTTTGGAATAATAAAATTTGTATATAAGAAGAGTCCTTCCTTCAAAAGAACACAAAAGAAATACTGGACAATACACAAGTGCAAGAAAAGGAAATTTCAAATGTGGAGCATGTAGGACATGTAATTATATTCACGTAACAGGTTCTAATATTATAATTAATGAATGCAACATAACAATACATGGACATTATAATTGTCACACAATTAATATAGTATACATAGCCTTGTGTCAACAGTGTAAGGCATTTTACGTCGCAACAACGAAAAGAAAAATCAGAGAAAGAATTAAAGAACACTTATTGGATATTCAACATCAGAAAAACAGTAATGCTTTAGCAAGACACATTATGGAATATAAAGATCATACTTTTAAATGTATGGTTGTAACTCAAATTAAACAAGATCTACAAGGAAGGACAACCATATATCACTTGGATATGGAAGAATTAAAATGGCAAATATTACTCAATGCATGTATACCTCTGGGTATAAATGAATACATGAGTATTATGCCAGTATTAAAATTAAATAGAATATATAATGCATGACATATCATAACATCTATATACAAGGTATTATATTTATAATTCAAACACATTATGAAATCACAAGATTAATTATTGGAACAAATTATGAACATATACATTTAAAATATGAAATTAATAATTAATAGGGTGCAATTTTTACACATATTATAATACATATATATTAACTGTATTAAAATAGATAGAAATACATCAAATATTCCATGTAACATAGTTAAGTCTTTTGCTTATAAGTAAATATACTAGTAGTATATATAATTATATATATTTTATCAACAATTATACAAATGAATTTATGGTATAAAAGGTATACATACATGAACATTCAATAATATAATAGGGTTAATAAATATACTTATAATGGTACACATGTAGCACATTGTCATTATATAGGATAATATATCATTTACAATGATATTATGGCAAAATTGATAGAACAAGAATGTATATATATATTTTATAAATAGATTATTTGAATTTTGGAAAGTTAATTTTTGTATAAAATTGTATATATCAATTTGTAAAGTATATATGAGATGATAATGTATTAATATGTGTTGTTTTTAAATGAACAAAAATATTTTTTGAATAATACCATTTCCCTTTTAAGAATGTATGGCGGGAAATTAGGTTATTAATTAAATGATTATTGAATAATCAGCATTGTATAAATAAGTGGGGTAGAATGATAGACTGTATTCTGAGGAAGAAACCTAGGTCAAACAATAAAGTAGTGTTCGTGAAAAGGTGGTTACAGAGTCTTTCCTGCAATTTTTGGAGTTGGTCAGTACCTGGCAGTTTGGTTTGCTATACAGTGGATATCTGTTCATCTCCTCATTGGCATCGGCCTCACCTTGCTTCTTATGATCTGAAATGGGTAATTTTGCTATTGGTAAATGCATTTAGTTTCATTGCTTTCTGGAAAAATGCTCAAAACTACAAATTTAAAACACACCCTAACAAGTGGTGATATATTATAAAAGGAATATAATTTAATACAATCAGGAAGGTGAATCAAAGAAGACATACATGTTCCTAAACACATATGCAAGGAGCCAATGATTTGAAAACAGCCTGAAGGTAAACTTAATTCACCACTGGCCAAATATATATTCTTTGAATGTGGGTTTCAGTTTTGTTTTAATGAATGTGAGTTTAAAGGGTAGAAGAAGTTTATTGTTCATGCTAAGTCTGTTTATATCGTGAGACTGTATTGTTCTATTAAGCAAATGGCTATCAGTGTTTCTGCTATAAAATTTGAAATAAAAGTTTTAAATTAAATCCAAATATCTGTAATCAGTGAAGAAGTAAAGAAGAAAATACTATGCACATTGACAGGTTTGACCAGTGCTTATGGTAAATGGGGATAAATAACCAAGTAATAGTACACTGGAATGTCTGTGGGGGATGCTGGCATAGGTGGAGCTGCTGTAGGGGGACACCCTGATCCATTACCCTGCCTAGGGCTCCATTTGATCATGTTCCAACTCTGAGAATAAGAGAGAATAAATGTAAGCATTAAAACAAGAACACTCATCCATCTACCTACGTAACTGAATAAACAGCTTGAAATTTCAACAAGCCACCTTCTAGGACACGAGTCTCTCCTAGATATGTTAGCTAAAGTGATTTTATCTGGACTTATCCTTTGTTCCTAGTAAGAATAACTAGGATCATACCATAGATAATTTAAGGGGACCTATGCATGGACAGACCAGTGGTAAATTTTCTATTAGTAATCCAGATATCCAAGTTATGCTTGAATATGGACAGGGATGAACTTTGTTTTGTGTGGATGGGGTATCTGTTCTAGAATGCTATAAAACCCACATTTGCAAGGTTTTTGTGCTAGTATACAGCTTAGCAAGCTCCTGCCTGGTGCCCTGCAGAATTCTACAGCAGTAGAGAGACAAAAGATAGACTTTGGAGTGATTAAGTATCATTTTTCTGCTGCCTTTAGCTAATTCCGCCTAAAACGCCAATTTTCTAGAGTTTCTCTGATTTAAAAAGCTTGTTTCAGCTACATATTGTACTTATTTTACTGCCTGCACTTCAACAAAGTCATTTTTGTGTTTAAATTACCTGCTTAACTGTTGTAGGCTACACACTCAAGTGTGATAGCCATTTCTGTGCATTTAAAATGTTTTCTTTGATTGTATCTGCTTTATTTTTTGAAAAAAAAAATATATATACTTGTTTTCCCACCTTTCTAAGCTAGTTTAGTCCAGTTTTCAGGTTAGTGCTGAATTCAGGGCTGTGTTACAAGTTTCTATGTTTGCCCATACCTTACTTGGATAGAAGTAAGTTTCTCTGTTCACTGTGAGAGAGGGAGCTTTGAGCAGCCTATCTGTCCCTGGAGGAGTGGTTTCAGCCCAGTAATTAGTAGTTTATTGGCCATTTTTGGCTAATTTTTATCTCTTTCATTTCCCTGCTATAAAACCCGCATTTGGTTTTGCATGCCGGGCAGTGCCAGTTAGCTAGGGTATAACTATTCCCGGCTCCACAAAGTCTACTCTTCAATTTCTCCCTTGGAACTAGACAAACTTTCAACTGAAGCACTCAAATCATTCACTTCTCATCCCTGCACTTGCCCAAAACTCATAGCAAGCACTAATAAACCTTAGCACTAGACCCCCTATACTGTAGAGAAGGACAAGGCTCTCTAGTCGACCTTACCAGCCAATCAGTAAAACAGTTCACTGTACCTATCCAGGCATGTCCAAAGGGCAATTTCAGGTGTACTCTCCAGTCCAACTGGTGAATCTGGGCATTTTGAGGCAATGTTACAATTGCCTCATGTACACAGACAACCATCTCCTCCTTCCACCAAACACTAATACATGCGAGAGATGCAATTATACAGTCAAACTGGAGGCTAAGCTCTCTCAACCCAAGACTGGACCAGGCAGTCAAGAGGAGAAGGGAATTACTTGCATCACACCACCAGTCTCACATAGACCTATGAAACCAGCACTGGCAAAAAACACACATAAATACACAAAAACATACTCGGAGGCTCTAAATAAAAATCTGCAAAAGCAACAGAGACCTCCAAAGCAGACATCCAAGCAACCTCCACCCCCAACACAAACCATGAAACATATACTTCACAAAACCAGTGTTGCCACACAATCACAGTCCTTAAGGCAAAATAACATACCCAACACACTAGTAATAGGTGACTCTATAGTCAGGCACACTAACGTCCCACTCACTAGGCTGAATAAGGAGAAGGTTACTGTTAGTTGCCTGTTGGGTGCCAGGATCCGCCACATATCCCAAGCATTCAGGTCACTCCAGAACAAGTACAAATATGACTGTCATTGTCCATGTTGGTGTAAATGACCTGAGCCGTACCTCCCTCGACTACATGAAAAGAGACATGGAGGATCTCTCTGGTCACGTAGCCCAGGCTGTTATGACCCTGACCCTGAGTAGCATCCTGCCCTCACCAAGAATGATACCACGGTATAGAGAAAAAAATATCAATTTCAACAATTGGCTAAGCTTCTGGTATCATTCAAAGGGGATCCAGTGTCTGTCAGCCTGGGATGACATGCTCGACAAGCCATGCTATTTTGCTAGAGATGCTTGCACCTGTCACCCTTAGGCTTTCGAATACTGGCCAAGGCTCTTGCCACCCCCATAGTGCCTTTTTTAGGCAAGGCTCAAAAGACAAACCCACCACCGTAAATAGCGCAAGTAACAAAAAACTGAGGGTAAAGCTGCTCAATGCCAGTAGTCTAAACCTCAAAATGCACGCACTCGAGGCACTCCTCAGTATGGAGAAAATCGATATATGTGCAGTAACAGAAACCTGGTTTAAGGCTCCAGAGAGCACCCCAGCACTACCAGGCTGCAACTCCTACCATAAATTTCAGCCACAAAACCCGGACCGAAATACAAAAGGCGGGGGAGTATCCATATTCATCAAGGATACCCACACCTCCAGGTTAGTGGCACAGCACGATGCTTCAGAGATCATCCACGTGCAACTAACAACGGGCAAAACTGCTATTCAAATTATAGCTTGCTACACATCACCCACCATGTCCCAGGACCCCCACTCTGCATTCCTGGAAACAATGGGAAACATAAAGGTCCTACCAAACACCCTGATATTGGGTGATTTCAATTATCCAAACATTAACTGGGAGAACTACTCAAGTACGAATTCCCTGGCCCAACATTTCCTAGAATTTATAAACTCAAACACCCTGGATCAACTGGTTAACACCCCCACCAGAGGTGACAACATATTGGACCTGGTCATCACAACCATGGGTGACCGGTGTTCCACATCGGAGGTCAACCCCTCGCTGGTTAGATCTGACCATAAACTAATCACTCTGGATATCCACATTCCGCCACCACCCCCGGTCAAAGAAACCACGGTGAAAAACTTTTCAAAAGCAAACTTCACGTTACGTAAGACCAAGGTGGGAAGTTTCAAAGCTCTCATGCTAAAGGATAACGCTGTCCAAGCTGCAAAATCCTGTACTAATGCACTGTACGGGCACCTACAAGAATGCATGGATCGTGCTATCCCAAACAAAACCAAGACTCACTCCTCCAAGAAAAGGAAACCAGTCTGGTGGACCCCTTTCATAAACAAGCTATACAATAGAAGGAGGAAACTAGTACAGAAAAGAGTAAAATCCCAAGAAGGGAAGACATCCCTGATCAGAATCAGCAAGAAACTACGTTCCCTCATAAAATCATCCAAGGCTAGCTCCGAAAGAAAAATTGCCATGGACTCCAAAGATAACCACAAGGCATTCTTTGGCTGTGTCAAGAATCTAAGTGGCAATTCTCAGATCTGCTCGGAGTTAGTGCAGAATGGTACAAAATACACTGAACCGACCGATATAGCCACCATCCTGGCAAACAGGTTCGGTGCAAACTTCACCCCCCTCTCACCCCCAAAAGGGCCCATAACTATACCAGAAGAATGTAGTGCCCCTGAAATCACAGACACTCAGGTTAAAACAGCCCTTTCCAAAGCCAAAAACACAGTATCAATGGGACCGGGCGGTGTCCCAGGCTGCGTCCTACACGAGTTCAAAGATGAACTAACCCCCCACCTAAACACACTGTTTGAACTCAGCCTCTCCACAGGCTACATGCCCACAGAGTGGCATACAGCAATGGTTATTCTGCTTCACAAAGGTGGAGCCACAACGGACCCCGGGAACTATCGCCCTATAAGCCTGACTAGCTTGGATTACAAAGCTATGGAGCGCATCATCATGGATCTCATTAACAGAGACATTGGAAACCTCCAAACACTGGACCCAACCCAGCTCGGCTTTGTTAAGGGCAGATCATGCCTCCTAAAGCTGGTGGACTTCTTTGAGACAGTTACCAAGGCTATAGACGAGGGAAAGGTGGTCCACACAGACCTCGCAAAGGCCTTCGACACTATTCCCCACTCAGGTATTCTAGACAAGCGACCAGCCTGAACATAAACCCCTACATCACGAGATGGGTTGCCAACTAGCTCACAGATAGAACCCACATGGTAAGAGTTGCAGGAGCTAGGACTGACTCTAAACCTGTTACAAGCGGTGTTCCCCAGGGCTCAGTCCTAGTACCCCTCCTGTTCGGCATATACTTCTCAGAGGTACAGGCAAGCACAGGAGGACTATGGCTCACCAAGTTCGCAGACGACTGCAAACTAGGGACTATAATTGACTCTCTGGCTGACACAGACATCCTTCAAAATGGTCTCACTGAGACAGATACCTGGTGTCAAAACCATGGTCTCAAGCTAAATGCCAAAAAGTGCATAGTCATCCCCTTTGGAAAAAACAAAGTACCCACAAACTACCACATAGGTGGTAGCCCCCTAAATACAGAAGACGTAATAAGGGATCTGGGGACCCAAGTAGATAGTGATCTCTCCTTTGATAATCACATTGCCAAAGTGATTAGAAAATCCTTCTATGTGGCCCACCTAATCACAAAAGGGTTTGCATCCAGATCGAAAGAGGTCATTGAGCCCCTCTAGGCATCACTCATCAGACCCATCATAGAGTACAACGCCCCATTTGGGATGTACCTTACAAGACACCTGCAACAACTGGAAAGACCACAGAAATTCCTCACCAAGAGGATCACTGGCCTCAAGCAGATGCCCTATGCAGCTCGACTGAAGAAACTCCAGCTGTACTCGGTTGCATACCACCTACTCAGAGGTGATCTCTGCCTGACATACAAGGCCATATCCAACCCAGAATTGATGGACGTGCTCCACCTAAATAAAACCATATCCCCTCGAGCCACATGCTCCAGGGATCTAAACCTCATCACAACAGTAAATAGGACATGGTGGAGGGATAGATTCCTGTCCCAGAGACTTCCCATGCTCTGGAAGAAGATTCCAATCTACATTAGGCAGAGCTCCTCGCTAACCCACTCCAAGAGAAACCTTGATGAGTGGATGGGAAACAAAGTTTATCCCAGGGATCACTTCTGTGGCTCTGCTGGACAGAGGCACAGGGAACTAATCTAAGGGGGTGGCGAAAGCCAACACATTCTCGCTAGGCTTATAAATGCCTTTGGGCAGATAGCCTAGTACCTACCAATGAACCTGTAGATCACCAGTATCTTATGCAGGATAAAACTTGTTCTTCCAAACCATTCGTTTTTTGTTGCAGAAGACGTTTTTTTTAGACTGAGTATTTCTGATGCCATTTGACTTGTTGATATACAGTTGGTCCATAGATATTGGATTGGAGGATGCCCTGTATGCCTGACACAGGTCACCTCTTAGCAGTATGTGGGATACTGAGTATAGTAGCAGGATTTTAAGTTTTATTATAGAGAACAAAGTATTTGCATGAACTATAGTCTCACAATTCCCATTGTTTTACTGAGAAAGCAGTAGACTTTAAAATTTGGGAAATGTGATTAGGGAGTTAACGTTCACAAATAAAAGGATACATTTCAGGGAAGCCATTTATAAATATTTAAATGGGCGGCCACAGTGGTGCAGTGGTTAGCATTGCCGCCTCACAGCAAGATGTTCTCCGGTTCGATCCTCGGCTGGGGTGCCTTCTGTGCGGAGTCTGCATGTCCTCCCTGTGGTCACGTGGGTTTCCTCCGGGTGCTCCGGTTTCCTCCCACATCCCAAAGACATGCTGCAGGTGGATTGGACACTCTAAATTGGCCCTAGGTGTGAGTGTGTGCGTATGGCTTCTGTACAAGGTTGGGCGCCGGGCTGGTAACTCGACACCGTAAAACTCCACTGCCAAGCATGAGCGGACAAGTGATCCGCTGTGGCGACCCCTAACTGGGAAAAGCGAAAGAAGAAGAATAATAATTTATAAATATTTAAATGAGAAAATCACACAGAAAGAAGAATAAAATGTAAAAGATTGAGTAACTTCCAGAGCAGAAATGAGCCATTTTTGAGAGTTTATACTTCAAGATACTTCAAAATATTATCCAATTTACCTTGTACTGTATATGCATGATTATTTTATTTATTTATTTACTATTTAACTGATTAAGTACACTGGTCCAAGGATCCTTTTAGGTATGACCAGGGTCATATAGTAAATTAGGAAAAAGTATAGTCTCAGCTAAAATATATTGAGAAAACAAGTAGTTCTAACACTTATATTTCAAACGTTAATTGCCTTAATTCACATTGGATATATAAACAGTATGAGAATCATTTTTTTCAGGCAACATGGAAACAGATTAGTAAATATGAACTATTCATTCGTGTAAATATAGATTTTCTACACAGGGTTATGTACATTAATTTGTGCAATGCATAGTGCCATAGTATATATATTACATGTATGGAGTATTTCTCAATGTATACATTGGGTATATTTGCATAAATGTATGGACATTTAAAGAGTTGAGATCAATAACTAGAATGTTAAGCCCAGAATTTTTACTCCAGCTGACAAAGTTGCTCAGACCCATAGTGTTTGTTAAAGTGACTTAGTAATAATTAATGTTTCAGCTTCATAAGCCAGCTCCATGGTATAGAGGGATGGACCCCTAAGTGTGGCCTTGCCAGCTGGA
The DNA here is from genome assembly GCF_019279795.1 of Protopterus annectens. Taxonomy (NCBI): domain Eukaryota; kingdom Metazoa; phylum Chordata; order Ceratodontiformes; family Protopteridae; genus Protopterus; species Protopterus annectens. Next base: position 879,191,066 of record NC_056748.1, on the reverse strand, counting down.
GGAACTGTATTGGGAAGTTTGGAAGGACTATTTTATATGCAAAGGGACTTTGAACCATGACCTCTGCTAAAGAGTACATGGATTAGATGTGGAAGTGTGCACCTGCACTGAGCTTGGGGTACTAGGCTTTGCCGGTAAACAGTGGGTGGGGGGACTGTAGGAGCAAACCAAAGCCTCTGGCCCCCCAGTAGGATGACAGATGAGTTTTATGAGTCTTGCATTTCCCTTCAAATATCCACACAATCTGGGAGGAACATGACATAATGTCCTCCCAGCGATACAAGGTTCAGTGGTGATGAAATGGGTGGGGACAGGGGGCATAAAAGAGTTGAAAAAAAGATTTCTGCATTTGTGACTCAGAGCTGCAGAGTTTGCATTTAATCCTAATTTCCATTTATTGACAGTATCATGTTTGTAGGTTATTACTGTTCCTGTGTGATTTTTTTTTTTGTGTCATTCAGTTTCTTCCGTCTCCCACATGCATCCCGTCTATTCAAGAAAACATGCTGTATGAAAGAAACAACATGTTTTAGATCAGTGAATTAGACAGTATGATTCTGGATGAAAATCAGAGTACTAGGGGAAAAAATGAGTCACAAAGAAGAAGAGCATGCAAACCCCACTGTGGACAGTCCAAATTAGCTAGCCAGGCAGTGTATTTTTGGGAGATGGGAAGAAACTGAGCACTTAGAACACCCTGCTGTATTGCTTGTATGTTTGACCTTGTGGCATGAGTTCTGTTAGAAAATGCTCCATGAAGCATCAGTCCATGCCTCTATATAGCAAGCAAATAGGAAGTAACTCTGTCTTGCACCTCCTTTTTGGATATCAGTCCTTTTCTCTAACTTTTGCTAGTGAAGCCTGCAGCACTATTGTTATCTATTTGAAGAAAATATGAAAAACTGGTAATATCTAAGAAAACATCATTAAAATCTGAGTATTTTGTTAGGTCAGTGGTACACAAATTTGATTCCAAACAACTCAGTCTGATTAGTAGCTTGGGTACCAAAGGGAGTTTGAGTAGGAATAGGAATGAACAACATATTCCATCTAGTTTATCTGAGGGGTATGGGTGGTCCATGTCCTGATGCAGAAGCATACCCAGGAGAAAGAGCTCAGATATGTGCTTCATGCAAAGTGAAGACTTAGACCCATAACCCCAGGCACACTATAGTCCAACACTCACCGTGTGTACGAAACAGTATACTACAATGGGTTTACCATTAGAGGTATTGTACTGCTATGCAACAGAATACATGCATGTCCAAATATATGCTAGATGCTGGATAGGTAGCCCTTGTCCCCACCTTCCTTACCTAGCATTCTGGGATTTCAAGAAGGAAGGAAGATATGGGACACCAGAGAATCAGGGCATGATGGTTTGGGGAGCTGGGGTAATGGAAGTCGTAAACCTAAACAGAAATAACTATCTTAATTCATTCAGATGTTCCCATTTCGTTAGCAATCAGACATTATAAATATTTTTTTATTCAAAAGCTGAAAATTCTGCATTTTCTTAAACACAATATTAAACACATAATTAGAATTGCATGCAAAAACCTGTGATTTGTTGAGTCTGCCAAAGTGCTGCAGCTTGCCTCTTTGCAGTGACCTCTGTCAGCCCTACTGCATCCTTGCTGCATTGCTTTGTTGACCTACACCTGCCATTGCAATATGCATTGTATTCTAGGCCCTGATTTCACCTCTTTTCAGTATGTTCTCTGTAAGTTTATTAAGACATTCCCCTTACATCTCCATGGCTCTGACTTTATCCCCTTCAGCTCCATCCCTCCAAGCAGACTTCTGATAATGCAGTGATTCCACATCTACTTTTTTCTTTATCTACATGGTGGCTTATTGCCGTATTGGGTCCTCCCTCATAAACCTGCACCTCCACCTTTTTCACCACTTTAATAATTCTGCTTTGTACAGGCTACTAGAGTTCAGAATAACTGTCCACATGAACACTGTGTTTACTTACTCACCATGAGAAAGTATGCCCTTTTTCTCCTTTGACCTCATTATGTATGGGTGTATAGTATAGATTTAAGGCTAATGAGCAAGCTGTAGTCATTTGCATGCCATGTGGTACACAGTTCTTCAAAAGAGAAATCCGTTAAAATGTAGACGTCATAGAGGTTAGACCACATCTGCTCTGTCTGTATGTTATTTATTAAGCCTCCTGACAAAACATGACAAATAGTTTAGGAAATCTATAACAAAATAGAAGGAATGCATCTGTAGGACTAAAAATATATTTTCTGTCAAGATTCTCTGCATTTGGAAGTATAGAAGTATAACTCAGTGGAAATGTGGTACAGTTGCACCCTCCTGGAATTCTTTTTTTTTTGGGGGGGGGGGGCAGGTTGGCTGAAATCAGGAGGAGAGACACTGATTTGAAGTTCTCAAAAAATGAAATTCCATTTTCATTACATTACATCTTGGAATTATACATATGATTTTAAGTCTGATGCCTAGTCTTCACTGTGATTTTATTTTAGTTTTCTAATGCATCTCTATATATACATAATTAAAACAGATTTTATTTACACAACACTAGTAAGTTAAGCTGACAGTGATGTAAGTATAAATATGAGAAAAATATAGGTTGTGTTGTATGAGTGTTTTGGCCTAAAATTGCAAATTCCATAAAAGTTGTATATTATTCAAAAACTCAGGCAGTTTAAATTCAGGATTTGTTGGTATTTTACATGGAAAAGTAGAAAATCAGGGTCCCTGAACAAGATGCCTTGATTCCAGAACTTTGGTCTAGTTCTCACTGCAAGTGGATTCACTGAAATGCCTGAAAGGATACACTGTGTCATATGCCTTCCTGGTAACTGTGGGACAAGCTTTAATTGCATTTAGCTGTTTTAACTTTGTTGAACAGGAGAAAGACAAAACAGCAGCACATAAAAAAAAACCCAGTAATTGTTGTCAGCCCAGAAGTAATTTGCCATTTATTAGAGCTGTTCTTTACAAGGTGAAATGTCCTACTGAGATGCAGATGCTTATATCACTGAGCTGAAGAATGGGGCCAGACTGCATGTTTCACTCATAACAGAACATATTAACAAATGATGAGACAAGGAACAGACTTTTAAGAGTAACAGGACGCATCTTATCTAGACCTGTGGATCTGTGTAGAAAAACTGAAATCACTAACACACTCATTAAATAATTAACTGATCAAAAGAATATGTGCTACAAAGCAAAACTGAACAATAAAGACAGGATGTGGTGTTAAAAGTAATGTGTATGAAAAAGGGGAGCCAAGTCAGTATCCTAGATGAAGGCCTGGAAGCCAGAGTGCTCACATTATTTTAAATAAGAATTGTATTATTTATGCCTACAAGCATGAGTCTAAATACTGCCCAGCTTTTAACCACTCTTGCAGAATTTGTGCTAAAAAAGGTAATTTTTCATAAATATGCAAAAGTAAACAGTTGTATTTCAGTGGAAGTTGTTTTAACAAGTGTGCCAGTGATTTGGTTCAGTATAAAAAAATAATGCTACTTTGGTTTGTTACAAATATTGTATTCAGAAGAAATTGTTTATCAAGGACTTGTGAGATATCTAAACAGTGACAAGTACATATATGTGTTATCTGTTAACAAAAAAAAAAAAAAAACATTTGGTGAATTTCCTTGAACATGTGGTTAGTTGTTACTGATGTTGCTTTTCAGAGGTTTCTAAAACCATACCGTTGGATACCTTTTCTTAAAGTCATTTAGGTATCAGAAATGGAACGAAAGTGTGAATAATGCACAGCGTATATGATGTGTGAATTTCTGTGCATGTTTATGCTGACTAATCTTTTGTTGAAATGGAGAAATTATTACACTTGGTACTGCTAAGGTGCATGTGTTTATAACAGGGTGTTTAACAACAAGACTTTAGATAGCAAAAGATACCAAGTAAAAACATGCATTTGCTTGTTACTATAAACTTGCCTTTAGTTCAGAGGATTGCAAAGTTCCAAGGGACAGGAGGCAAAGGAAGATGAAAGAGCACTGAGGTCTAATTCATACAATAAACATGAAATATTGAATTAGAAGAGAACTGTATGCCTGCAAGGAAGATAGGGCAGAACAGCATGGCACCTGGAATTTACTTTCCAAGAGTTGCAGATAAGAAGACAGCCACTGCTGACAAGTATATAGACTTTATTGCCATTACATAGATTTTAGACACAACTCTTATTCCCTGATCATAAAAAATACTGCTAAAATGGTTGTCATGCAGTTTTAGAAAGTGCTAATATGAGAAACATAAACGAATGACAAAAACTAAGCAACAGCACAAATGTTTGTATACAGTTGTGAAAATCACATTTGGTTAATTACATCTTTATATATTTTAAATATGTAGGAGTAGGCAGGAAAGTAAATGTGTGACAAAAAAGGAGTTGGTTTTGAAAGCATGCAATCCTGCGTTATAGTGGGTGATGTGTATGTATGAGAATTCAGCTAGGATTAGGTAAATTGAGAGATTTAGGGCTGTGGTGTTGTGGTTGTTCTGTATCATTTTGGCTTAATTAGTAGTACTGTTATGGAAAGGGTTTTTAGTAATGTAATATATAGGGTTAGAGGCAGGGTTAAGGTTAGGGTTAGCATACGATTAAGGTAGCACAAGGCGGGGAAAAGCGAGATGAGAATCTTGAATAAGAAATTTGCATCTCCACAAGAGTTTTGCATATTCCCAGGTGTCAGTGGTACATACATTGTGCTTAGTATCACTGAACTCAAAGAATGGTGGGGGTTAGGTGCTTGATCGAAGATAGCAGCACCCCTTGCATAGTGTAAACTTTCAGTAAAAAACAATAGCATGGGAGCAAGAGAGACATCACTATCCCGTTAAGTATTCCATCATACACCAAGCCTCAATATCACATAGGTTCATAGGTGTGTACTAGGCCAATGGCCCTGGAGCCTTTACAAGCCTAGCCCATAGAAGTGCCCTGGCATCATGCCACCATAGCACTTTTAATTACAAAGCAAGAATTTCTTTACAGCAAAGTTGCAGAATATTTATATGCATTTTACTCTGCTGCACTGTTTTGCAAAATGCAAATCACTATAAAAGCCTCACAGCAGTTTTCACTGTGCAAATTACTATACAACTCTTTTCTCTCTTTGTGTTGAAATCAACTAGAATGTGTTAGGAGGTAACATACACATTAGTCATTTTATAAAAGAAAAAATGTTTTAATTTAAGTTCCATATACATAACATGATTTCTGATACTTTCTCTGATAAATTAAGAGAAAATATGGTAAGTTTGCATTCTTAAATTAGTTTGCCAGAAATGTGTATTGTTCCCATTCCCGACTGTCTGACCTTTCTTTAGTGTCATCTATAAGGATAAGGCTATTTTGGGAAAATATGGCAATTTTTATCACAAATATTCTCCTCAGAAAAAAATGCAATAATTAAAACCTGACTTAAAGAATGAGAGCCAGTGGTAATTTTAACATGGATTCTGATTTTTAAGGAACATGGTGGGTGGGCAGGAGAAGCTGTGATATAGTAGTAAGTAGTGGCTTGTAGTATTTGTGTGTTAATTTGTTAATGTTATTGGGACTTGTCAGCACATACTTTGTCATCCATTTGGACTAATAGCTTTTAAAGCATTTGTTTGATGGAGAGTATGTTTCTTTTCTTTTTGTATTTACACAAACTGCTGATCTGATTCTTGAAACTGTAAACGTTACTACATTTTACTGATTACCTACTGACAAAACAAAAGTGCCCACTAAACTTAATAAAAACACGGAGTATCTACCAAGTCTTTTTAGCTATGTTAGAATCTATAATTGAGTAATTAGGTGCATCATTAGATCGTTTGTTTTCCTTCTGCTAAAAAGAAAAAATACATTATATTATTATCAAAATCATAGGATGCTGCCTGCACATGTGACATCATAATATAATACGATTATTTTAATGGACAGCTATGATGTTGGAAGCTTATTAACTAGCATTCAGGGCAAACACTTGGGTTCAACACTCTGAGGGATTTTCTATGCAAATGGCTTTTGAACAAACTGAATTTTTTACTGTTTTATTTGTATCATATATTATTCAAGCAAAAGAATGTTTTATAGATCAGGAGGATAGCTGTAGCAGCATCTTTCACCTTCATATAGAGTAAACTAATGTCTTTTGGCTTTTCCTGGTTAGGGGTCGCCACAGCAGAACTCCGGTCTGCTAATGATTGGCAGTGGATTTTTACGGTGCTGAGGTGGCAGCCCGACGCCCAACCTTCAAAGAAGGCACACCCATTCATGCATGCACGCACCTATCTGCATGTCTTTAAATGTCACTCAACCTCAATGAGGACATACAGACTCCACACAGAAGGCGCTACAGCCGAGAATCGAACCAGAAAACCTCTTGCTGTGAGGTGACAATGCTAACCGCTGCACCACTTTGGCAGAGTAATCATAAAAATACGCCTTTGTGAAAATAAGGGTATTTACAACAGTTTACCAGTCCATTCTTCCCACATTTCATTGATGACATGAATCTGAATAAGTTCTGCTGCCACTAAACTCAAGTAAGTTTGGTTTCCATTTTTCTACTAGTAGTAATGTAGTTTTTTGAATATGACCTCAACAAGCATCTGTGGTTATCATATCATTTCAAGACTTCTTTGGAAATTAGCAGCCTCTAACTAAGTCTTTCAAGGGTCTAGTTCTTGCCTCAAACTACTTTGTCCCTCCAATATAGGGAGTTTAAGAGTAAGGCACATGTTTAGATTGCAGTCATACATTCAAAAATGTTTAGGGTTGAAAGTAAAAATTCTTTGGAGGAGATTCTCTCTCACTGTTTCTCCCACTTTCCCATTTATGCAGCATGTGGTACATCGGGCAACGAGCACCTTTCAGCACCCGTTGTTTCTGTAGCAGTTACAGGTTTTATGCGCTCAGGTTGCTAGCCCAAGGCTAACCCTCCTTAGTGCAAACACTGATACCTAGGACCAATTTAGAGTGTCTAGTCCACCGGAATGTGGGAGGAAACCGGAGTACCCGGAGGAAACCCATGCGAATGCAGAGAGGACATGCAGACTCCGCACAGAAGGCACCCCAACTGAGAATTGAACTTGAGAACCTCTTGCTGTGAAGTGACAATGCTAACCGCTACACCACTGCACCACCCTTTGGGTGAGGTTACTCCTCACTGAAGTCATTCATCAGAAAGCATACATTATGAATAGATAAGGTTATTTTTGATTGTTCTAAGTTAGTAAAAGAAAGATAGCAGTGTCAGTGGCTCAACAGGCAGCTAACTTGCTTTTGGTGCTAGAAGATCAGAAGGCTGTTGGTTCTATTCCCATTCCAGATAACTGGATTGCTGATGCTGCAGTGCAGAATGAGAAGGTGCTGCATTCCTGAGTGTGTCATCATTCAGATGAAATGTAAATCTAAGGTCCCCTATGCTTGAGTTGTATCTCAGATAGATGTAAAATATCCCACAACACTTATTGAAAAGAATTGGGAAAGTTCACTAATGCCCTGGCCAAATTGCCCTAGTAGTGTAAATATTACCTGAGGTCTTCCCTGAAAAGAGACCAGTAGACTAGTGGGACTGATTGGGTCAACAACGGATAAAAAAATAAGATAAATAAAGAGATGTTAAAGATGTTTGTATTCACATTGCACTGTATATTAAAGGACAGTTATGCAATGATCTGTTGAAATTTTATGCTATTGTTCTTACTGTATACTTATTGAAATACTCATTTTTGGAACATCCATTTGTAACATTTACAGCAATAAGGATGTTAAAACATTGGCTTATGCGTCTTTAGTGAGCACTGGTTATGTTACTGCTGTAGCTGTGGATGAATCTGTATGTACAGGAAACTAAAAACGTGTGGTTTATGTAATGTATGTGCCCTTAATTTGGAGGGTGACCTTGAATGCATTTAAATTAATGAAAGTTCAGCATTCTTTGTGAAAGCACTTGTTGGGAGTGATGTATTCAATGTTGGTCAGTTGTGGCATGGCTAATGTTTGGCAAACCGCAAAACCAACAGATGTGTGCATGCGGGGACATCTGGCATACATCAGAAACATTGCTTTGCCTAGTCTTTTAGCTACTGTTTTTTAAGATGCAAGATGACTCCATAGCTGTTTGTCAAAAATCGTATCCTATCTTCTTGAATGGATTTTCTGCTCATGGGAAAGACAGAAAGATAGAATAGGATAATTTACATATGTTTTGCATAATAAAGACTGCTTCTGTGAGATCTCTGTGATTCTGGAAAACCGGTGCCTTCCCTGGCTGATACCATAAAATGTTTTAGTAACTTGGCGATAAGCTGAAGTTCTCATTTTCAGAAGTTAGTAAAAAGTTGTTTGAGTAGTAACTCTATTGCCACATGTAGTGAAATTTGGTGGCACTGTGTACAAAATAATGAAACCAAGGACTAATGAAATTTTGGCAGCATTAGCCAACTGCATGACAGAATGACAGACGGAAGCACTTGTCATTGAGAAGGTTGGGGCATAATTGATTTTTAGAAGGTTAAGTAGACGTTGTTTGAGAGAATCTTGGAAAAACTCCAGAAGGTTAATTGTAAATTGAAGGAGCTTACAGATAAAGCATTTAAATAAGATAGTAAAGTTGAAGAGATAATGTATGTGGATGCCATTTTGGCAGTATATCAAATTAGTAAGACCGTGAAAGAGTAATGTATTGATCTGGAACTAATGTTAACAATCATTAGGTATAAGCAAATCAAGCAAAAGGGTAAAGCAAGCGGAACGAGTAAGTGTGCATCTGGACTCCCACATTTATGAAAGACAATTTGGTGGCCTGAATTGGCTTGCAACTGGATAAAATCTGTAAAAATAAAATAATACTATTTTTTTAAATGGCTTTTCATTTCAAATGCCCACTCACTTCCTGAATTTTGAGAAAGAAGCCGAAGTGCAGGATGTCATACCAAGCTGTTTTCAAGATTTTCTTTCATCTGGACTAAGAATTTTATTGATGCACAAAAGTCTTTGAGTTGTGCGTGTGGGTTTGAATCTGAAGCAGGATCCTGGATGTGTGGCTAGTAATTTGACCAACAATGGCAGGATAGATGTACCATGTTGTATAATCACTGCTTTTGTCTTCATGATTTGCCTTTGTGTGTGCATTTACAACAGTTTTAACAACTATCATAATCGTTTCAGATTGTCTGTTTTCTGATTTTTTTGCCTTATGCATATTCAGTGCAAATAACAGCCTTTCTGTAACCTGAAATCATGGTTGAAAAAGGTCTTTGATCAGTCACCCTATATATATATATATATATATATATATATATATATATATATATATATATATATATATACAGTGGATATAAAAAGTGCACACCCCCCTGTTAAAATGCCAGGTTTGTGTGATATAAAAAAATGAGACCACAAAAAATAATTTCAAAACATTTTCCACCTTTAATGTGACCTATAACCTGTGCAATTCAATTGAAAAACAAACAAAACTGTTAGGGGAAAAAATATTAAAAAAAAAAAAAACTTACAATAAGCTGGTTGCATACGTGTGCCCACCCTTAAACTAATATTTTGTTGAAGCACCTTCTGATTTAATTACAGCATTGAGTCTTCTTGGGTACACACCTGCCATCAATTAAAGAGACTCTGATTAACCCCAAATAAAGTTCAGGTGTCCTAGTAGGATTTTCCTGACATTTATTCAGTTGCCTGCTATGGTTCGCAGAGAGCTTACAAAGCATCAAATTGATCTCATTGTTGAAAGGTATCAGTCAGGACAAGGGTACAGAAAATTTTCCACACCATTGGATATACCATGGTACACAGTGAAAACAGATATCAAAAAGTGGAGAAAATATGGGACAACAGTGGCGTTGCAAAGAAATGGACGTCCCTCCAAAATTGATGAAAAGACCAGACGAAAACTGGGCAGGGAGGCTGCCACAAGACCTACAGCAACACTGAAGGAGCTGCAGGAAATTCTGGCAAGTACTGGTTGTGCACTACATGCGACAGCAATCTCCAGTATTTTCCATATGTCTGGACTATGGGGTAGGATTGCAAGATGGAAGCCTTTTCTTACACAGAAAAACATCCAGGCCCAGCTAAAATTTGCAAAATAATACATCAAGTCTCTCAAAAGCATGTGGGAAAATGTGTTATGGTCTGATGAGACCAAGGTTGAACTTTTTGGCCACAAATCCAAAAGGTACGTTTGGAGCCAAAAGAACACCATCCCCACGGTGAAGCATGGTGGCAGTATCCTGCTTTAGGGGTGCTTTTCTTCAGCTGGAACTGGGCCTTTAGTCAAGGTGGAGGGAATTATGAACAGTTGCAAATACCAGTCACTTTTGGCCCAAAACTTTCAGGTGTCTGCTCGAAAGCTGAAGATGAAGAGGAATTTCAACTTTCAATATGACAATGACACCAAGCATACATCCAAATCAACAAAAGAATGGCTTCACCAGAAGAAAATTAAAGTTTTGGAATGGCCCAGCTGGAGCCCATACCTAAATCCAATAGAAAATCTGTGAGGTAACCTGTAGAGGGCTGTGCACGTGAGATGCCCTCACAATCTGACAGATTTGGAGCGCTTTTGCACGGAAGAGTGGGCAAATATTGCCAAGTCAAGATGAGCCATGCTGATAGGCTCCTACCCAAGGAGACTGAATGCTGTAATTAAATGAAAAGGTGCTTCAACAAAGTATTAGTTTAAGGGTGTGCACACTTATGCAACCAGCTTATTGTACGTTTTTTAATTTTTATATTTTTCCCCTAACAGATTTGTTTGTTTTTCAACTGAATTGTACAGGTCATAGGTCACATTAAAGGTGGGAAAAGTTTTGAAATGATTTGTTGTGGTCTCATTTTTTTATATCACAAAAAACTGGCATTTTAACAGGGGTGTGTACACTTTTTATATCCACTGTATGTGTGTGCAGTGCCTGAAGCAGGGGAGACAGGTCAAAACTCGCATCACGGAAAGTGCACAATGCCATGCCATTAGACTCACCCACCAATCCATTTTCAAGACCTGTTTTAATTCTTGTTCCTGAGTCCAGAGCAGTAGGGATTTTCGATATTTGGTGACTTTTTCACTTTTTTCAGACCTTCCGTCTCGCTATTTCAGGACTTGATAATCCTGCCTTTGCACAGGTGATAGTTATCCTTAGATATATAATTTAATGCTGCAGGATAACAAATGTATTGAACAGAATAAACAATGGACAAACAAACCACAGTTAATGCACAAGACCAGTTTCCATTATTTAGATGTAGACTACAGCAAAGGCAGAAGACAGACAGCAGTTGGAAAAGCATTCTTACAAATCTTTACCTTGAGGCTGAGCTTAAATTTTTGTAACCTCATTTCACTGCCAGATTTCATAGGATCATAGAAAGTTACTAGGCTATTAGCCCAGAGGCTCTTATAAGCCTTGGCAAGAGTTTAGCCCATGCATAGACAAATCATCACCTGATGCCCCTTTCCAGCAGCGACATGGGTAGAATCCCAGGGATGTGTTTTCTGTTTCCCATCCAGTTATCCAGGCTGCGCTTAAAATGGGTAAAGAGGTACTCTGCTTGATGTGGAGCGGGAGTCTATTCCATAGATGGGGGAGTCTCTGTTACACAAATCTGTCCCGCCAATATGTCCTGTTGATGTTGCAGACCAGGTTGAGGCCACGTGTGAGTTACTCGAGTGGAGCTTGACTTGCGGATATGCAGCAGTCCTATCAAGGCGGGGTCCAAGATTGCCTTGTATGCCAGACAGAGGTCTCTTTTGAGGAGTCTATGTGAAACAAAGTAGAGGGATAGGGCTTTTAGCCTATCTTTCTATAGTAGATTTTTGAGGCCCTGGATTCTGCTGGTGAGGAACCTCTGTGGTCTCTCCAGCTGCTGCATGTGCTTTGCGAGGTACATGCAGAATGGGGCATTGTACTCAATAATGGGTCTTATAAGGGAAGAATACAGGGATGTTATGACCTCATTGTCCCTGGATGAGATACCCTTAGTTAAGAGGCGGGCCATGTAGAAAGTCAGGCTGCTATCGATCTGGGTGCCCAAATCCCTCACGACTGATTACATGCTTAGGACGTTGTTATTAATGTGATCATTTGTGGGGACTTCACTCTCCCCAAAGGGGATGATGGTACATTTTTTGTATTCAGCTTGAGGCCATGTTTCTGGCACCAGTCATTTGTTTGGGTGAGAACTTCTTGGAGGATGTCCGCATAACTAGGGGAATTGATGACAGCTGCCAGCTTGCAGTTTGCAAACTTAGTCAGCCATAGCCCACTGGTTTTGGCCTGCACCTCAGAAAAGTCTATCCCAAAATAACAGAGGCCCCAAGACTGAACCCTGGTTTAAGAAACTTGATACAGGTCTACTGTTTGAGGTGACTGCCCCTATTTTGACCAAGTAGGTCCTGTCATTGAGCCAGTTCGCTACCCATCTGGTAACATAGGGATTTATATACATTTTCTAAACATTTCCCTAGTACAAAGGTGAATACATTATCTGCTGAGTGGCAAGCTTGCAGTATAAGAATGCAGTTATAGTACAGCAGTATTTCAAATGTTATTTTTTTTTTTTAATCAGGAATTGTATGTTGATATGTTGCTATAATGGGGAGGGCAGAGAAAATCTATAGAAAGCAAGCCTGTGCAGCTTACAAGTATATTTAAGGGCCTACTTCGTAGTGAATTTTTGAGTGGAATTGTTTGCACTTATGTGAGTGCTGGGGGTCATGTATTGGGTGGTAGTGCCAAAGACATACACAACAGAAAAGTTTTAATGATTGAATGCCATATGTTGATAGTGTGGTATCCCATAATCGTCTGGTACCCCACTGGTGGTAATTTAGGAACCTAACCATAAATAGGTAGCTCGAGCTGCACCTGTGGTGTAATTGTCTGCCAGTACTCAACAGTTGTTTGAGATCATAACTTCACTTTCTTGTTCCAGGTGTTATGGATCCTTAAATATGACTTGCAGGAAGATATGTGGGTTCTTTGGTGCTGTGGGTGACTGTTTTGGGGTGTGTATGGTTTCCCACTGCCATTACTGAGGAATTTCCTGGACCCAAAGTAACAATAAGTGTTGCCTAACCATATACTGTAATGTAACTAACTCTGTGCAAGGCATGTAATTGGGTTACCCATATAAGTGACCTGTTTGGCAAAATATGTCTGTATTAGGTGATAACATTTGGTAAAATTAATTGGCATTTTGATTAGAGAAGGATGCAAAGAAACACAGTTTTGATGAAATATATAAACAAATGAGCCAAGATCCCTAGGTACTATAGCTAGAGCTATGGAAAAAACCTCTCTGAAACATTAAGTGGTAGGGTTTTGCATCCTGTGTAACAGCATGGAGTCTTAAAAGGGCTACTGAAATGTACATAAAAGTTTATTAGGGAAAACATGGGTAAAGACAGTGAGTATAGAATGGTTGCCAGTTTTCTGTGTCACAGTCACAAAAAATCATTAAAAAGTACAAACTGCAATCGTTATGAATCAGGAGTCAGTACTGAAAAATGTAACTGGGTTAATTACACAAAACAGAACAAAATATTATAATAGTAAATTCGGATACAAGTTGATACATTTTTGTCAAACTAATATGAGTAATCACAGAGAACATGCTGAGTATTTAGTAGTATTGGCAATGGTAATGGGTAATTAAATGTACAGTATGCTTTAGGTAACATAGGTCTTAGCCTTCAATTTTTCACTGCAAGAATAACTCTATCTAACCTATCATGTGGCCCATATGGCTGTGGTACTTCTTTACAAGGGTTTTCTCAAGTGTGCATTAGATGAAAACAGGATGATGTTCATGGTAAACCTGGTTGAAGTTTCATGGATCCCCTGAGTTTGTAATTGTTATTCATAGTTACATGAGAGGTAATAGTGCCAGTCTAATATCAGACTAGAGAAGTACTTCAGATTCTCTTTCCCTTGGTACCTTTCCTGGTAATTCAAATATAATTTATGGCAAACTGTTAAGACAGTCTTGTAACTTGCCTACATATTATAGAGTCACTACAAAATGAAATATTTGGAAGTGTTAGTGACGGAGGGTGGGAGAGGATTTGGAAGACAGGAAGGATAAGAAATTAGGAAAGCTTAAAAAAATGAAGAATGATTAACCTGGATCTGTTCAACAAAATAAAAATGGTAAAGGTATTCATAGTTCCTTTAATCATATGTGTTTGATAGGATGTATATGAGGGAGAGGGCTAAGGTGGGATAGCATAGATTGATTCACCAAGCAGAACAAATGGGTCTCTGACTTCAAACATACAAGGTTACTACACAAGAATACAACTATAATTAATATATGCATCCAATCCAAGCTATATAATAATAAGTGGAAACAAATCATATATATATATATATATATATATATATATATATATATGTGTGTGTGTGTGTATATATCTGTCTATATATATATATATCTACATCTATCTGTGTGTATATATATATATATATGTATATATATATATATATATATATATATATATATATATATATATATATGGGATCACTACTAAATCCTGAATACTTACATTACCAAAGCCCGGAATCCCGAGACCAGATAATCAAAAGACGAGAAGACCAGAAGCGCGAAATTTGGAATACCGAACACTACACCACTAAACATACACCACACAAATACACACACCTTCACCCAAAACATAAATCTACACTAAAGAAAAGCAGGGGGACAAGTCCCCTGCACCCCCCCCACACCTCCCCTACTTAAATATTCTAACTCCAAGATCTCACTATACAGACAAATACACAAAAACACCACCACACACCTATATCCCCCCCACACACACACACACACACATATCACGGTCACAACACACACTTACACACACACACTAAAGCCCCTAACCAACATAACCAGACATAGATACTTACCTAACCTCCTGACATCTCCGTACTTCACAATTTTAAAATTCGTGCTTCTGGTCTTCCGGTCTTCACGTCTTTCGATTATCTGGTCTCGGGATTCTGGTCTTCGGTAATGTAAGTATTTGGGATTTAGTAGTGATCCCATATATATATATATATATATATATATATATATATATATATATATATATATATATATATCCACACACACACACACACACACACACACACACACACACACACACACACACACACACATTCACACATATATATGTGTATGCATTTGTTATAGGTAAAAATGTATTAAATTGTGTATTATATTATAGAATCATGGAAATGGAGGCACTGCCCAAATTAAACAGGGAAAGAAGTAAAGTAGGTTTAAATTGACTTAGAATAGCCAGAGTGATGAGATTTTTGGAAACAACATAAAGTCGGAATTATAATACAGTGGAATATGTCTAAGAAAAGGATCAACCTCCATGAGGAAGAATTTTTTGGTATACCAAAGCCTGAAAATGAAAAAAATGAAAGCAAGGCAGAGGGGAATAACAGTTACTAATACCAGAGCTAGTTAAAACGTTTATACAAGTAAGAACCTCAGAAGCAGATTATTATTGTCAGGTAAGTAGATTTTAGGAAGTATTACATGATTGCTACAAAAGCCAATAGCAAATTTTGATTGGAGATTGGGAAAGAAAGATAAATAAGCAAGTTACAAGAGAAAAGTGGCATAATATGCATCACCAAATCCATATGATTTTAATTCTTTGTACATAGCTTTATTGCTATTTATATTCTACTGTACTATAATAAGATGTTCCTGCAGGTTGACCATAGGAGATGGTGTTGCATATAAGAAGAGAAAGGGGGGTTGAGAACATGTATTTTGGGCTTGTATAAAATTAGCAAAGTTTAAATTAGATCTTAAGATCTTGTTAAAGACCTTAGTGAATGACAGCTTAATATTAACTAAGAAATGTTACTGTCCAAGTTGGATGTTAGGAACAGAGTCGCCCAAGTACTGTAAAGTACAGATTGGGATTGGACAGCACAGTGGTGCAGTGGTTAACATTGTCACCTCACAGCAAGAAGTTCTCCAGTTTAATTCTCGTCTGGGGTGCATTCTGTGCAGAGTCTGCATGTCCTTCCTGTGTTCACATGGTTTCCTCCGGGCACTCCGTTTTCCCTCCACATTTAAAAGGCGTGCCTGGAGCATTTCTTCCCTGCCATCCAAAGAAAATAAACTCTGTCCTAGTCAGACTTTCCCAGTCTACAAATGTTAAAATAAATAAATAAAAATAAAATAAAGATAGTCATGTTACCTGCAATGATAGTAGTAGTAATAATAGTAATAATAATAATCATAACAAAATGGAAATCCGATAACACTCCTAAATTAAATTAGTACTTGAGATTATGAATAATCTGAAACTGAAAGAAACAACAACAAATCAATGTAAAACTAAGTTGCATACCAGTATGTGGTCACTATGGACCCAGTTTACACAAATGTAGAATGAACAGAAATGTCCTGGTAGGAAAGAAGATAGGGATGCTACATCTAGGCAGAAAGTTATCCCTTAGAACTGCAAAAGTTCCTATCGGGATACTAGAAGTCTAAATCTAAATCTGAAGGAGAGGGTGCATCATAGAAGTGGGAACTAGCATGTAGTATTGAAATAACAGTGTCTTTAAAAAGTTACATAGGTTTCACAAGAGTCGATAAAAGGAAACTTGTTAAGAAAAATGTTAAGTTTCTCTCGTGTCTGGTGAGAGTATTTTGATTTTATAATTGTGGGAATGAAACAGCATTTTAAATTTCAGGGGTGAATAATTGCAAGGGCAATGTGAATAAAAAGTTGGTAATGAAGTGGAAGGAGCTAAGATTGTAATCACTGGTGTTAGGCTGTGACCTGTTACAAAAGCTGGAATGTAACAACTGGAATTAATAGAGTGAGTAAAGTACTTCACTGTGCATGAGGATTGCACAGTGTATATTAAAGTCCTTATAAAGTATGTTTAAATTAGAAAAAAAAAAAAAGATAATCTTATAGTACTGAGCAAAAGTACTTTGAAAGAAGACAAGCAAATTTAAGTACAAATATAATAAGAGTCTAAAATAAAAATCAAAAATAAGGATCTATGTATGTGTATGTGTATGGCACAAGGCAAAACCCATAGTTTTAAATGTCTGAAAGTTATGGAATACTTTCCATGGATCATTTTGAAAGTTAGCACAAGGATATTGTATTATTATCATGCTGTTCTGTCTAATTTGATCATTTGGACAAAGTCTTTGGAGCATTCAGTGTCAAGTGAAAGCAAGCTCATTCATAGGCTGTAAGCCAACTGTAAAGATGCGTTCTGCATAATCTGTTGTAGTCAATACTACGGTGTTATGACCAAGGGGAAAAGGGTGAGCAAGGAGAATCAATTTGTTACTTGTGCCTTTATTATAGGCGGTTACCAGGGTTCACTAGACAACCTCGAAATACTGAAATGTCAGATTTCAGTATTTCCAGACTGAATAGTCGAAAGTGCAGTTACATGAAACTGCACTATCTGTTATGTGGAAATATCAAATCCACTGTTGTGGTGTTGCATTCGTGACGTGCAGTGAGGTTTGTGGATTTAGCTGGGGATTCAGGTGAGTGGTATTTACGTAAGGGTATTGAGTAGAGATTTTAGTGTGTGTGAGTGTTTATAGTGGTGGTTTTTGTGTGTTTGGTGTGACCTCGAAGTTAGTATATATAAGTGGGGGGTGCAGGGGGGCTTGCCCCCCTGCTTATAGGTAGAGTAGGTGTATCTGTATGTTATATTGTGTTTATCGTTTTGTTTGTTGGAGTGTAGTTAGGTAGGGTATGTGGAATTTTGACTATACAATCTCAAAATACTGAAATTCAACATTTCAGTATTTCAAGATTGTCTAGTGAATCCAGTTACCAGTAAATGTCTGTGTGCTGGGTATGGGAGTGCATATGAAGTTTATGTCTTGTGCTGATGGGAATGAATGTTGTTAGATATAATGTTTTGTGTGTGTGTGTGTGTGTGTGTGTGTGTGTGTGTGTGTGTGTGTGTGTGTGTCTATAGATATATATATATATATATATATATATATATATATATATATATGTATATATATGGATCTAGGATGTTTGCTCGAATGAGCAAATGTCCGAATCCATAACCACCGAACACACTTTAATGAAAGTGCTTTTATCAAAAAAGTGCTTTTGTTAAAGCGTGTTACTAAAAAAGAAAAAAAAACACTACATTAATGTTTTAAGCCCCCCTGCATACCCCATGTGGGGGGCAGTGCCTCCCATACCCCCCTACTTTAATATTCTCCCACCGAGACTGCACTGCAGTGGGGAAAAGGGAATTTTCCCTTCAGGCATACTTACGCGAAAGTACTTCTTCGGTGAAAAGCACTTCTAGACCCATACACACACACATACACACACACACACACATATATATATATATATATATATATATATATATATATATATATATATATATATATATACATATATAGTTTGGATTTGATTTGGAAATAGTAAAATATATTTAATCTACTATGAAAGTATGCAGACTTATTCTCATGTCAAGTTGAAACTAATGCTGCTGCTTGGAGACGATGGTTTTGTAGGTGCCAGTAGACTTAATGGTTAAAATCTGTAGTGATAAATAGGTATTAAAAATAAGATGCAAAAAGTAGTTTTTACCCTGATTATTTGCTTGGAATTCTGGTGGTTTTGCTTGGAATTATGCTTGGGTTTGCTGCAGGAACACACTCATTGCTTTTGGGGTTTTTTGCTGCTTAAAAATTAAAAACAATGTATTCCTTTTGTTGCATTTCAGTGTGCTTGTCAGAAATAAAAAGTGAGCTGTATTTCATTTATACCACTACACAGAAGCTGTAATGGCACCTATGCAGTAAATATAGGGGTGTGAAGGTGCAGTGCATGTAGTGGAGATGTACTCACAATGCACAGGAACTGTACTGTCACCCTTTAAATAGGTGTAGGAGTTAAAGTGGATTGTCTGTAATGGAGGTGAACTCATGATGCAAAGAAACTGTAATGGCACTCAAGCATATAGAATCCAGGAGGTGTGGGAGCGAAGGTGAATTTTCTGTAGTGGGGGTGTTCTCCCAACATGCACAAACTGCAGTGGCATCTATGCATACAGGAGATGTAGGGCTGAAGGTGGATTGTCTGTAACAAGAGTATGCTCACAATACATATAAACTGCACTGGCATCTAAACATACAATGTGTAGGGGATGTGAAGGCACAGGTGAATTGTCTGCAGTATAGGTGCTCCCCCACCACACACAGACTGCAGTGGCATCTGTGCATACAGAGGGCAGGATATGTAGGGTTGAAGGTGGATTGTCTATAGCAAGGGAGTGCTCACAATACATAGAAACTGCTCTGGCATACAGTGTGAAGGAGATGTGAAGATACAGCTGAATTGTCTGCAGTATAGGTGTTCTCCCAGCATACACTATGCCTGCAGTACATAAGGGATGTAGGGGTGCAGGTGGATTATTTGCAGTATAAGCGTTCCCTCAGTGAATACAGACTGCAGTGGCATCTATGCATACAACGTGTAGGTGATGTGAAGGTATAGGTGAATTGTCTGCGGTAGAGGTGTTCCCCCAGCGCACACTGACTGCAGCAGCATCTATGCATACAACGTGTAGGGGATGCGAAGTTACAGGTGAATTGTCTGCAGTATGGATGTTCTCCCACCACACACTATGCATGCAGTGCGTAGGGAATGTGGAGGTGCAGCTGGATTATGGGTAGTGTGGGTGTACTAACATTACATACAAACTGTACTTGCATCCTCATGTGTACAGTGCACAGGAGATGTGCCTGCAGCAGAGATGTGCTCATAATGCACATAAACTGTAACAACATGTGTGCAAACAGTGTGAAGCAAGGTGGATGTTATGGACAGAGTAATGGGAAAAGACTCCCCAACCATCATGATGACACTGTACTTGGATGGTCCTTTCTGATCTCCTCCATGAGATAGAGATTTATGAGGAACACTGGGATATAAATAATTCATGCCTTATTGCAGTAAGTTGTTCAACAAAAGTTTTTCTCAAAAGTAATTTATTTGTGAGGCCTTTAGTCAAATTTGATTTGAGTGAATGTTGCACTGAATGATATGCTAATTTCTTTAATAGCCTTGCTGTAGTATGTAAGTAACTTAGCGACATTAATGTTTGAGCTGTGCGTTGGGTTGGGGTTAGGGTATTGTGTCCTGTATTGTTTGTGTGGAGGAGTGTAGTCAGGCTGTATTTTGCCTACCTTGTTGCAATCCTTTGAAACCATCTACTTTCCCCAATCTGACCTTGTAATTCCCAGCCCCCCTTTAGTAAATCTCCAAATTACCCTCTGTATAGAGGGCAACACAGTGGGTAGCATTGCCTCCTCACAGCAAGAGGGTCTCTAGTTTGTTTCTTGGCCGTGGTACCTTCTGTGTGAAATCTGCACAAATTCCTGTGTTCTTGTGGGTTTCCTCTGAGTGCTGCAGTTTCCTCCCATATCCCACAGGCTGTAGTAAGGTGGATCAAGTTTCTAAATTCCCATAGGTGTGAGTGTCTGCATGTGTGATACGGAGTAAAGTCCTAGCAACCTACTTCCACTTACCTATGCCTGGAAAACTTCATGCGTAGTGGTGGTTGTCAGCGGGGGTCACTCTAAAATTCAGATGTGACTCATTAGGACAGTCTATCTTATTCCTCTCTGGGGCATTTCTGCCTTTGAATAACTTACTTTTTAAATTATTTATACGTGATTCATTCCTGTTATTGTATTAGACTTACATTTTAAAATAATTTCATGTTTATTTTATGTGTACAGTGCTTCAGTTCCAAGCATTAAAATAATTTAATAGATTAGTCAAATAAATAAATCAGGAGAACTTAATTTGTGAGTAACATTGTCCAGTGCTTTACTAAACAGGTTAAATTAAATGAAAGAGTATAAAGAGCAGGTGGACACGAAAACATTAGTATGTTCAACATACTACTTTAATTACTAAGAACATTATGACTAAAGGGTCATAAAAAGGTCATGCTGCTTCTTTAAATCCCTAGTTGTACTTTATTTCTTCCTCTACTAATTGCTTTGTGTGATAGGAAAAGGATGAAACTGCAGACTACTGAAGGAAGGTTTTTTTTTTTTGTTTTTCTCTCTAGCAATGTGCAAGTATTGTTTTGTAATGACAAGGCATGGGTGTGGACACTGAAGGTTCTTTTGGCCACTTGCTGGTGATGTTTTTGTGTTACTTGGAAGGCATGTATCTGATTTAGAAATATTAGTACGTGTAAACAAACTTCTCGTGGCTTTAAGTTGTACTTATACATGTATGAAAAAATTTAATAGTTGACTAATTTGAGTACAAGGTTTTTCTTAGCTCCAGCTTTAAGGTAAACTTTCAGTATGAAGTCATTTTGTAATGCATGTGTCTACGAGCTCCTTTCTTACTGTATTAGCCACATAAATGACTAAGTACATATTGGTATATTTTTCAATAAATGAGTGCATTCTTTTCACAGATGTTAGAATAAATTCCTCTTGCACTGACTAATGTTTTGATTGGCTTGAATAAGTTAGCACTTGTTGATCTTTCTGGCAGTGTTAGCAAATATATAAAAGTGTGTATACATGGTTAGAGCCAAATAGTATTGAAAATGACAGAGGTCTTAAACAGAACAGCAAACATTTCAAATTATTTATGTTTCTTTATATAGTAAAGAGCAGCTTTTAATTATTTAAAATGTTAACTGCTTTGATTAAAATATTATTCTAGATAATTAGTTAGAATGTTCCCTAATAACATGGTTCAGGAAGCCTTAGTAAAGCCATGGTGATCTTTTATATTTTAATTGAGTGCTGCTTTTAATAGTGAAAGCTTGGTAGCCCTTAAGGTTTGATGCTTTGCCTTTCACTGATGATAGATTTGTGGCTCAGGCTGTAATTTAAATTACGTAAGAGACTCAACCTGCATTTACACTTTTGACATCTCAGAATGATTTATTAGAAAAGGATGTGAGTTTTACTTCGAGAGGGTTTGTCATCAAACAGCATGTCTTGTTGACCTCAGCTTAAGCTGTCTCAACTCCAACATCAGAGTCTGTACTCTGGGAATACATGTGAGAGGTAAACAGAGGGTTTGTTTTTCATTTCTTGCTCTGAGTTTGCATCATTTGTAGGTGTGGTCTCTTGCAGCAACAAAAAGCAAAGACTTGTATCGTTAGAGTTTATATATAACAATTTTCATAAATGTACCTATACCGTATATGTGTGCATGTCTGTATAAATCACATGTTTTTTTGTCTGCAAAGTCCAGAGAAAGAGAAGTATAAAGCTGTCATATGTAAGATTCTTCTAAAAAATACTATGGATAATTGTACAGAGTGACAAATCAGCATTACCAAGAATTCTGCTGGCATAGCTTGGCAAGATAGTGCACAGAATGTTCATAGAAATAATTAAACAGGGACAGGATTAATAATGGTATATTGTTATCAGACTAAATTGTCACACACCTTTGAGAAAGAGGGAAACTGCACAAGTCTTAAATTATTATGATTTTGGAACATTGCACTGGCCAGTGAATGGATATTTGAGCCTTGATAGTAGGTTATTTTGTCTGTGACAGTTTTTTCAGGTGTATCTTGGTCCATTCATTTTAGTCAAATTCAATTTGTACAGCTATTGCACTGAATAAAATGGTCAGCTCATCATATGGAATTGCTGTAGTAGATGCTGAAATTAATGACTTTGTGAACAGAGGTAGGGACTGGGTTGGGGTTTAAATTAAGTTTGGGCTAAAGTCAGGGTTAAGATTGGGATTAGATTTAGGGAATGGTTTGGGTGCTGCTCTGCAGGGGTGTTAGGGGAGCTTTACTCTCGCAAGATGTACTGTAAATGGTTAAGTACATGGTTGTGTTTCATGACTTTTCACTACTTTAGTGTTTTATCCTAATGGTTTTCTCTGGGGAGCGAATGGTTTTCATTTCAATAATGTTTGTCTTTAACCATCTAACCAAGAACTGTGAGTTACAAAAATAGCTGCTGACCCTCAAAAATGACAGGTATGTGTGTATGTGTCTTTTGAGGGCACGGAATAGCTGTATTGTGTAGAATAAGTTACAAAGTGCACCATTAACAGAATGTTTAAAAAAGTGCAGTTCAAACGGAGCACCTGTAAAGGTTAATACTTGCATTGCTGATATAGAAGCCATTGACCAGCCCACTGCCAGTCAGTCTGTCTGTTTCATAGTATTCAAAGGAGTTGCAAGTTGTTATAGTCTCATGACTCTTAATGCCTTGCCAGTTCCCACCCTCAAGCTGTTGTTTCCTTTTCAAGGAAGGCTAAGCTGGTCAGTCCAGGATAAATACAAACCTCCAGATCCACTTTGAAGGATGGTAATGTGTCACACTGCTTAACATGCAAGGGAACTTCATCAACACCCCCCCCACACACACACACACACACACACAGAAACTTAATAGTGATATTCATCCAGACCCCAGCCCAGTGCAACAATGAACAACCCATCACAGCCATCCCCCCTTACACAAAATGCCCCGTGGCTATTTCATACTCCATTCACAGGTCTAGCATTTTTGTTTTAAATATGAATATTAGAAGTATATGAAATAAAATCCATGATATCTATACATTTTCAGCTTTCTCTTCTGCAATTTTTGTAGTCTTCAGTGAAGCCTGCCTGAAGAAGACATAATCACTCCCCATGTTTAATATACTGAGAATAGTCAGAAAACATAAGAGAGTAAGTAGCATATTACTACAAAATCTACCTTAGAAACTGCTCCATTCGGCCTAGATATTCTAAAATTCAACAATGTCATAATGGTTCTATTTCACCTCAAAATCAGCTAAAGAAAGTATATCTGTATATATCTCTGCAGTCTATATATCACCAGGCAATAGCTTTATTACCAGTAAATATCCTTCACTGGATGGTTGACAACATCCACCAATGTAGACTCTCACTCTCTAAACTGCAACAATCACAGAGATTCATACACTTATTTGGCTTTATTCAGCTGATTAATTTCTACCACCAGATACCATAAAACACTAACAAATAATCCATACAAAGCTGGATTCTCACAAACCAAGTGAACAAGTAAACTAAACAATGTAAAATCCTGTAGATGTTTACCAGGTATAATCAGTAACTGTCTCCCAACCTGTGTAATAAGAGAACAATTTACCTCATCCATACATATTGTTAATAATCAAAACATGTAATCTAACCAAATTTGAAAAAGCAAAATTTATCTCAACCTTGACCTTCTACAAATGGAAGATACAACAGTTACCTTAAGTGAAACAAATTATCTACTTCAGCTACACTTTCCTCAGAATTCTGAATTAATTAACCCCAATTAGAACAAAAAAAGATAAAATCTAAAACAGCACCACGGCTAACAAAAGAGACCAAACATCTTATGCTATAAGAGGACAAAGCATGCAAAGAATGGTATAAAATCAAAGCACAACCCACTTTCCAAAATGTTATGCATCTCAGAAGTCTCACCAAGATTGTTCTTAAAACAGACAAAAAAAATCTTACCATAACAACCTCCAAAATAAGCATCAAAATAATCCCAAATGATTCTGGTCATCCCTGTATAAACAAATACACCCTGGCTATACTACCACACCCTGTCCTGCTACTGGTTACATAAATGATTCTATAGCTACTCAGTTCAATGACCATTTTATCCAGACAGTGTTTTCCCTTTTCAGTGATAAGTCCAGTTCTCCCCCTGTCATTTTCCCACTGATTTAGTAAACCTCAATCAGTTCTTTTCCTTTCATCCTGTGCCATCTTCAACCATAAGAAGGCTTATTTCCATACTGAAACCAATGACCATAGATGTCGAAAAATTTCAAACGGTGTTTCTAAATATTTCTGCAGATGCACTACCTTTTCCTGCCACCATTCTGATCAAACGGTAAGTTACACAAAACAATGAGTTGCCCATCTGGAAAAAGTGTTATATAATACCACTTCATAAAGGTACATCAGCTGTGTTAACAAACTACAGAAGTATAACTATCCTGTCACCTCTCTTGAAAATCTTAGAGAAATCTTAGAGAAATGTATTCATGCCTAGCTCATGTAACATGTAACCACTTACAGTGTCCTCTCTAAAACCCAAAACATGTTCAGGCGCAACCACAGTACCACAACAGCTCTCCTTAATTTCTCTAAAACACTTGAAACAAAAACGAGGGCAACTTAGTTTAGTCACGCTTCCTTGACTTATCCAAAGCCTTTGATACTCTCATTCACCAAAAGCTTTTCTCTGAACTTGCTAACCAGGTCTTTTACTCTGCAACCTCTATGGCTAAGGTAAGGTATTGGTAAGGTCAGCAAATAAGGTGTGGGTCTTCTCAAAATTGACTTTATGTATAAGGCTGCAATCACGGGGTTACATAATATTTGCTGACCTTATTGGATCCAAATATAGTGACAGTGAGCATGAAGAGAAGAAGTTTAATATGACATCTTTGCTTAGTTTAGCAGAAACATTTCATAAAGTAGTAGGAATGGAAATCAAACCAGAAATAGATGACAATCAGTCAGCAACAGAAAATGACCAAAACAAAACAACGTATATAAAGAAAATACCATCTGAAAAGGAAAGAAAAATTGAAAGCCCACAAATGTAGTAGCAAGTATAGACAAGTCTTAGAGTAACTAACTATATGATGTCCAAGATTTGATGGAGTGGCTAAGGAGAGGTGAATTTAAACCAAATTATGAAAGGTTGACAGTGGTGCCAAAAAGTAGTGGGCTTAAGTACACATTGGTTTACAAAGTCTAGTGAAAAGTGGGATAAATGCATTTTCTGTAAAACAGAGCTAGAAACATTTATGCATGTCATTGCTGGCTGCAGTACACTCATGGCCGAGGGTCTGCCCACTGAAAGGCACAATAACGTGGCAAGGCTGTTGCATTGGGGATTATGCAAACATTACAATACAATTAGCTGTGAAGCACTGGAAACACAAAGCATTATCAACATTTATGAACTTTTGACTTTGGATCACATGGAATCACAAGTTGTTAAGAAAACGCATGCTATTAAAATAGATGCTGTAGTCCAAGAAAAAAAAATAAAAGTAGCATTTATCATTGAGAGAGTTTCATCCAGTGATTTTTAGTGTCTTGCATACTGACAGATACATTATAATGTACCAGGATTTGCAAGCAGCAATGTGGAAGAAAGACCCCCAGACAGTTCCTATAGTATTAGGAGCAGCAAGGCTAATTAAAAAAAAGAATTTTCAAGCATAGGAATAGAAGTAACCCCATACCAACCAAAGAAGGAAACTGTTCTGAGTACATTGGCCTCTTGGCAAACATCACAGACTGAAACAAGACTAATTTCCTGAACTTTAATTGGACCCTGACTCAGGAATTGCATCCATTGCCATCACAGTGTTAGAAACCAAAAACATTTGGAGAAATTAAAAGAGAGAGAGAGAGAGAAGGATTTCTGGATTAAAACTTTTATTGGAAAGATTTTTTTTATGACTGAGATGCAAACTATTAAGTTCAAATTCAGTTTATTCCATCTCATTAAGTCCACTCCTGTTCTCTGAAGGATTTTTGATAAATGTAGCGGTATGGTTAAGTTATTCTTTCAGCTGTGTATGATACCAAGGTATTCTGGTTGTTGAAAGATAGGCTGTCATGCTGGGATGGATTGAAGGCACAAGGTAATGTTAGGGATTTCCTGTGGGTCAAAGGGTGGATTTGTCTACATCCGTTTTATAGAGACTACACTGTACAGGTCAGCAAGTCTTTGAGTGATATAAAAATGTTTACAAGTAGAGCAGTCATCATTTACATAAGCTGAAATGATAGTTTCTGTGTGCTTGAAGAATGGCACCCCTTTTATTAATGCACATTTACATTTTGAACAAAACAGGGATTCCAATTACAAATTAAAAAAATAAATAGTGTGACAGCAACCTTGTCTCTCCCAGTAACAATGGGCCTGATTCCAAAACAGTTGCTCTCAGTGTAAGTCTGCCCTGATTCCAAAAGACCTGCTTCCAGTGTAAGTGATTTCCGTCGGTGTAACGCCTATTAATAAACAAGCTTAATACAGGGACCAGATTCCAAATTCTTGCTCTCAGTGTAACTGGTCACTTATACTGAGAGCAAGTCTTTTGGAATTGGGGCCAATGTGCATTGATGCTAAGGGAGTAACATTTCCTAACATCCTTGCTAAAACAAGTGTATAAGTAATAAGGATTGGAAATTGTAAGTGCCTGTCTAGCAGTTTTATAATTAAAGGTATATTGATGCAGTCAAGCATTTTTAGGCTGTTCAGGGCAAAGACAGTAGATGGAATCTATATATGTCTTCACAGCTATACAGTTCAGACAAGGTGAGTTTCACTGATAAGAATTAATGTGATTCAGGCACATGCATATAGTATGCAGGGCATTGAATGGCATTGAAATCTAATTTACATGTCTTAGAATAACTCACCCAAGCAGTACAAATAACTGCTCAGATGAGCACCTTGAACACCTGTGTAATATAATGTAAATATGTGTGTGTGTGTGTGTGTGTGTGTGTGTGTGTGTGTGTGTGTGTGTGTGTGAGTGTGTGTTTGTGTGAGCTGATAAAGCAGTGAACAGAAATGCATCAATCTTTTTAGATCACATCTAAAAAGATAAAACCGAGGAAAAAGAGTGAAAACATTTTTTTTTTTTACAGGGGACCAAGCCCCCTGCACTCTACATCCACCCCTGTGCATGTTACATATACTAACACCTTCTCATCACCTTCATTGTCTCTGAATTCATCAGGTAGGATTATTATGGAAATATGGAGCAGAATTATATACAGTTTGGGCAGTTACAATAATCGATAACAGATAACCCTTGGAGTACAAGAAAACTGAAGATGCTGCAATACTTCCTTAACTAGAGCCGTAAGTACACTACAAGAATTGCTTTACAGCTGCAGACATTCTTACTCAAAGATTATGCTGTAATGTTTTCTGCTGACCTGTTTGTAACACCCAGTAGCAAGGAAAAACATTAGCAGAAAGTGGTCATCTCGGAAGAATAATGGGCTTTTTAGGCTGGAGCACCACCAACATGAAGAAGAATTGATTATGGCTGCAGTTAAAGAATGACATATGCCTGGTCACCCATTTGGTGAGTAATTTAGCGATGTCAGGTATCTGTGAAGCTAACTATATCCCAGAAAAAAACTGCACTGTGCAGCACTGGAGGAGACCAGATGAATACAGACTCTAAATGTGAGTAAATTGTTTGGAAAATGAGCACTGTGGTAATTATTAAATGTAATGAAGAAATGCTACCTGTTAGAGTGACTGCTGCTGAATGCCACATGTAGCCAAGTCATGAAAGGTCAGCCATCTACAGTTGAGAATTGCAGGGTATCTATCATCTTTATTCATGTGTTAATATTAGTTACAGAATAACATTTGCACTACAGACACACCTACAGGGGTGACGGGCAATGTACTGCAGGACATTTTCTAATATTTTGAACTGTAGGTGCCATTTCAGGTTTAATTTCTCCAAGTCTTTTTGGTTTCTAATACCACAATGGAAATGGATCTTATTTCTAAGTCAAGGTATGATTAAAGTTTATGAAATTAGTATTGTTTCAATCTTTGATATTAACCAAAAGTGCTCTCCTCAGCACCCACAATGTACCCAGAAATTACTCCTCCTGCAATTCATACAGAGTTAGATGAATCGATAACTTGTCTAAATATGACTGTAAACTATTTTTATGAGAACCATTGCTCCTACCACTATTGGAACTGTTTGTGTATCCTTCTTCCATATTGCCCTAGATTCTGCCTGCAAATCCTGGTGTTTTATGACTTTGTGTCTCTCTGTATGTAAGACACTGTAGTCACTGGATGTAGCAGTTTCAATGATTAATGCTACTTCATCTTTTTTTCATGGTCTGCTGTATCTACTTTTTGAACTGTCGGTAATGAGTGATCCTACATGATATAAATTTCATCTTTCTCTATAATGCTTTGTGGCTCAAGTTTTCAATGCTTCTCAGGTACTTGAGGTATTGTAATGTTTGCACAATCCCCAATGAAACAGATGTTCATCGTGTTTCACTGTTGCAGTCATTACAATTGGGTTATCCTGTTGGCTGGCTACCCACAGATGGCCCGAGTTCCAAAGTCTAGGTCCGGCGTCGGTTGCTGTCGCCTCCACCCTGACGTCAGTGCGCCAGGGGTATAAAAGATGCAACTGATGCCATTTTCTTCAGTCTTTCTTGCCGCGCTGTGCCCGAAGCAAAAGCAGTTCGCAAGTGCCGGTCGGCCGACTCCTGAGATTTTCTAATTCGAATTTCGGATCCGAAGTCTTCATTAAAGCTAAGTATCCCGTTGAGGAAACTTTTTTCTTGCTCCAGACCGATGTCAGAAAAAGTTAATAATTGTATTTCTTGTGGGAAGCAAATACCTCATAAGGATTTTCATTCTTACTGTATTCCTTGCCTAGGCCCTGACCACGATGTTGCTAGTTGTCGGTTTTGTGCTAGATTTAACCAACACACTATTAAGTGTCGGTACGATTTTGCATTTCATTACTTTGGCAGAAGATTCACTTATATAATGCCGTTGGAACAGCCGACTACCGGAGTTTATAAAAAGTGCAAAGAAAAGGAAAAGGACAGGCATCCTAGGTCCAGAACTGACAACGAGGCTTCTGCTAAGCCTGTCGCCAGTTCGCCGGTTCTCAGTGAGGTGCTTTCGAAGCCCCTGATGCCCGCTACCTCAGAGCCACAGGCCGCTTCTGACTCCCACGTGGAGCCGGCTAGGCCACTGGAAACTCAAGGTGTTGGACACTCGGAAACTATTCCCTCAGATGGGTCCGGAGCCGCTGAGCAGGCATCGGCTTCTGAGGGTGTTTTCAGGCCTACACAGTTATATGTAAAGCCATCTTCAGCTTCAGAGGCAAAGACTAAAGCAGCTCTAAAGACAAAGAAACAAGTACAGCATTCTCCTGGACAGGCCTCCATGCCTAAAAAATAGATGCTTAAAATGGCTGAAGACCTAATTACTTTGATCAGGGGTTCCCATCCCCCTCTTGATAAGAGGCCTAGGCAAGAGATAGAATATGAATCTTCAGATCAGGTTTCCATTTCTTCTGATTCCTCTTATGAACATGAATATTCCCTTCCTCCCTATGAGGATTCTGATGCTGAAGAATCTATCCCTTCAGCCGCACCTCCTGTGGATTATTCTTTTGGGGAGACCCCGCATACTATGAGGGAGCATTTCCATTGGGAGAGCCAAGATTACTCAGAATCCAAGAAAAGGCTCAGAGACTTCCTTTTATTACCCCAGCACAAGCCCCTTGCTATTCCTCCTGTTTTAGACATTGCAGATGATGTATTTTCAGAGTCCGGTCTGTCTCCTGACTCTTTACCACCAGCTCATGTTAAACCAGACTGATACTACAGGGTCCCTGATTCTCATAAATTTCTTTACAAAAGCCCTGCTGCCAACCCAGAAACTATTTCTCAGGGTCCCAAAGGGGTCAAGGCTTCCACTGCAAAAAACCCTATCCCCTCTGATAGGGATTCAAGGGCCCTGGACAGATGGGGGGGAAAGATTTATACTTCTGCTACCTTGGCTGTAAGAGCTTTAAATTGTCAGTTTCATATAAGCTTAAATATCAGCAATATCTTAAGTCACAGCTTAAACAGAAAATGTTGACAAATTCAGAATGTGCAGAAAACAAAGAATTGCAGGATGTATTGCATGCAGCTGAACAAGTAGGAAAACATACTTTGCAGTGTGGTTTTGATTCTCTAGAGGCCTCCTGCAGGGCCACAGTTACAGGTTCTGTCATTAGGAGGCATGCTTGGTTAAAAGAACAGAATCTGCCTGATCATGTTAAAGCAAAGCTTTTAGATGCTCCATTACAACATGATACCTTGTTTGGTGTTAAAGCAGAAGAGGTGTTGAAGAAAATGGAGGACAAAGCTAAATCTATGCAAACAGTAAAGGATTTCTTACAGGTACAGCCTCCCAGATTTAGCAGGAACTGGCCTACAAAGAATTGGTCCTTTCCAGTGTCAGACAGGCCACAAAGAGGCAGATACAGACGCCCCAGAGGCAGATCACAGCCCCAAGGCTCATACAGGCCTAAACAATGGGCTGCTTCTACCTCCAAAAGCAGAGAGGAAAAATCACAGCCATACAGGAAACAGTCTCAATGACTTTCCCCTGCCAGCACCATGCACTTATCTTCTGGCAGCTCCTTTGGGGGGAAAACTAGCACTTTTTTCACAAAATTGGCACATGATCACCCAGGACAAATGGGTCTTAAATATCGTATATCAAGGCTACAGGTTCCACTTTCACACCCTGCTAAGGCCAAACGGTATGCCAGACCTGCAACACAATCAATGGACAGAGGCACAAAAACAAGTTTCATCCCTCATGGACATGAGAGCCATTCAGCAAGTACCACAGCAAGAGCAGGGACAAGGATTTTACTCAAGGCTATTCTTGGTACCCAGAAAGGACAAAGCCTGAAGACCAATACTGGACCTGTCTATCCTGAACACATTCCTGGATATTCCAAAATTCAAAATGTTAACTCTGCAGCAGCTTCTGCCCATGCTGGGCAAGAAGGCTTGGCTTGTGGCTTTAGACCTAAAAGAGGCATACCTGCATGTCCCAATCAGACAATCATGCAGAAGATACCTCAGATTTATAGCTGGCTCAATGCACTACCAATTCTGTGCAGTGCCCTTTGGCTTATCTACTGCGTCCAGGGTCTTCACAAAATGCCTGGCACCAGTAATTGCATTTTGCAGACAAAGAGGAATACAAATATACCCTTACTTGGACGACTGCCTTATTCAAGCAGAGAACAAGGACATCCTACTACAGCATCTGGCGTTTGTAAAAAGATTACTAACAGGTCTAGGGTACACAGTAAACGAAAGGAAATCAAAGCTCATACCCTCTCAAGAGATAATATTCCTGGGTGCAAGCTTAAATACAACTGCCCAGATGGCTTTCTCACGCCAGACAAACACAGACAACTGACTACTTACTTCAAAATGTTGGCAACAAAGATCCAGTTATCTGCAAGAAAAATTCTGCAGGCTTTGGGCTTCATGGCATCCTGCATACTGCTAATTCCATATGCAAGACTGCATATGAGGAAACTTCAATGGTATTTGAAAAGTGTTTGGACTCAACATTGCCACAGCCTGGAAACAATAATTACCCTCATTCCCTGCCTGCAACAGGAGTTTCGATGATGGGCAAAAGCCTGTCACCTCAACACGGGACAGCCATTCACCTTACCCACAGCCAGGCAGACATTGACAACAGATGCATCAGATTATGCCTGGGGGGCCCATATGGCAGGAAGATGTATTCAGGGCACATGGTCCGTAAGTCAAATGCATCTACATATCAATCAAAAAGAGATGCTAGCTGTTCAGAATGCCCTGACAGCCTTCAAGGATCAACTTCATCCAGGACAACTACTGATAAAGACGGACAATACTACAGTCATGTGGTACATAAACAAGCAGGGGGGAACGCATTCCTACCCCCTCTGCAGACTAGCCATGAACTTGTGGGACACAGCATTGACTTACCAAGTATATCTGCAGGCACAGTTCCTGCCAGGAAGGATAAATACTCTGGCAGACGAACAAAGCAGAAACCTTATGGATCCCCACGAGTGGAAATTGGATCCACAAGTCTTCAGCACGATAACAATGAACTAGGGATGCCCGGACATAGACCTATTTGCCTCCCCTCACAACTGCCAACTACAGAGATTCTGCACCAGGACTTATCACAAGCAAGCATGGAAAAGTGGATTCTCTGTCTTTCAGCTGTAAAAACCTAACAGTATATGCCTTTCCTCCTCTGCCTCTCCTCCCCAAGGTACTCCTCAAGGTCTTTCAGCTGTAAAAACCTAACAGTATATGCCTTTCCTCTCTGCCTCTCCTCCCCAAGGTACTCCTCAAGGTCAGACAAGAGAAGCCAAAAATGATACTGATTGCCCCAGACTGACCCCGCCAACACTGGTACCCAATCCTAAAGAGCTTGTCTCAATGCCCAGCTTGGACATTACCTCAAATTTCTCACTTGTTGACCCAACAAGACAGTCAGATACTGCACAGCCAACTCAGGACCTTAAACCTGGCAGCATGGCGGATAATGTAGCTATTCAAGACACACCTCTCTCTAAAGCAGTGATGGATGTTATTTTGGAGGCCAGGAGGCCTAGCACCAGAAAATCTTATGCAGAAAAATGGAAGAGATTCTGTGCTTGGAACCATGCACTAGGTATTGACACGACTGTTACAAATATTCCTCAGATTTTGCAATATTTAACTGAGATGCTGGATAAAGGCCTTTCCTTTTCATCAATTAAAATTCATGCCTCTGCCATTTCAGCTCATTACAATACAGAACCACCTATTTTTTCTCATCCATTGCTAAGGCAGTACCTC
This sequence comes from Protopterus annectens, assembly GCF_019279795.1. Classification (NCBI taxonomy): domain Eukaryota; kingdom Metazoa; phylum Chordata; order Ceratodontiformes; family Protopteridae; genus Protopterus; species Protopterus annectens. The sequence continues at coordinate 879,157,538 of NC_056748.1, read as the reverse complement.
AGAGGGGCTAAAAACATAAGACCTCCAAGGAGAGCACCAATACCTGCTTGGGACCTCAACTATGTCTTGGAAAAACTCACACTGCCTCTGTTTGAGCTAGCCTCTGCAGCTGATATAAAATTCTTATCCTGGAAAACAGCTCTGTTCCGAGCAATAACCTCCGCTAGACGAGTCTCAGAGTTACAGGCACTCATGGCTGTGGAACCTTTTATCATTTTCCATTCTGACAGGGTTTCTGTAAGGACAAACCCTACATTTAGTGCCTAAGGTAGTGTCCAGTGTGGCCCTTTCATTTGCCTACCTTTTACCCATACCCACAGAATAAGGGTGAGAGACTTCTGCATTCTTTGGACATTCACAGGCAGCTACGCTTCTACTTGGACAGGACCAAAGCTTTCAGAAAGACTGAACAACAACTAGTGGCATATGCTGCAGGATCACAAGGAAAGCCTGTCTCAAAACAGACTATTTCAAAGTGGATAGGCCACTGCATTCGTTTCTGCTATCCACAGCATGGCAAATCGGTGCCTAAAGGCATTAGGCCACATTTCAACCAGAGCAGCAGCCACTTCAGCAGCCTTCCACAGAGGAGTACCAACCAAAGACATCTTAGAGGCTGCAACTTGGAGTTCAGTGCATACCTTTACAAAGCACTATCCCTTGCCTCTCTACTCTAAATCCAGGGCAGGCGTTGCCACAGCAGTTCTGCAGGGCCTGATAGCCTCTCCTAATCCTATTTAGCCAGCCTCCCAACCTTAGCTTTGGGATTCAACCTAATTGTAATGACTGCAACAGTGAAACACGATGAACATAGTACAGTTGTGTACCTACCATAAATGTAGATGTTCAAGTGTATTCACTGTTGCAGTCCAGGTTACCCTCCCACCATCCCCCTTTTCCTTGCTGGGACTTATCTGTACTTCTCTATTCTATACAACCTATGTGGTGTATTTGCTTGTAGATGAAGGAAAAGTTGTTTTTTGTGCATGCATGCTTATTGGCATAATTTAGCCTACCTTTTTAGAGGCACCTGACATCTGGGGCAAGAAAAACTGAAGAAAATGGCGTCGGCTGCATCTTTTATACCCCTGGCGCACTGACGTCAGGGAGGAGGTGACAGCAACCGATGCCGGACCTAGACTTTGTAACTCGGGCCGACTGCAGGTAGCCTGCCAGCAGGATAACCCAATTGTAATGACTGCAACAGTGAATACACTCGAACATCTACATTTATGGTAGGTACACAGCTGTACGTTTTGCCACATTATTATGCCTTTCAGTATACAAGCCCTCTGCCTTTAGTGTGTCATACCCAGCAACAAGATGTGTGACTGTTTTGAGTTCTGTTTTACAAAATCTAAAGCAACATGTACATAGTCCACTATCCTGGGCCACCAATATTAACTTTTCATCTTTTGGTTTAAATTCACCTCTCTTTAACATTCCTGCATTAGATCCTAATCGACATGAGGTTGTTCCAGGAGGTTTCTGTACTTGCAGCTACATTTCTTGCCTTCTCATCTGATCCTTCTCCTTATATTCTTTCTTTTGTTTTTGGCACATTCATGTGTTCCCTGATTTTTGTCTACTTCTGGTTTGATTTCCATTTCTATTTGGCACCTATATGCTTCTTCTAACTTAGCGGGGAAATCATCTTTGACTTGTTTTTGTCATGTTTTATAACTTTCACTATGTTTGGATCTGGTGAAGTCGGCAGTTATGTATGCAATCCTACAATTGCAGATCTATACATCTAATCAGTTTTGAGGAGGCACACACCTTCTTCAGAACGGGGAATGTATAATCTTGTCGTACACTGATATTTATACATCATGAAGCATTTTTCTTGTTTTCCTGTTCAACTGATCCAATGCCTTTTGTGGCCTTTCAATCCAGAACAGGAAGAGCAAATCGGTTTATAGCTTGGACACTGTTCCCAGATATCAGGGATGTTTTCAGTATTAATTTTAGCCTTGTAAAATATTCTTTGCTGAATTTTTTTTTTTTTTTTTGCATTTGTTAATGTTTTATTGTCTATTGTTCATCAATTCCCAAATATTTATACACTCCCTCCTGCTTACGTTCTTTATATCACATTCCTTTCCCAGACTAATATTTTCTTAGTGCTGCAGATTTTGCACATTTATCAAGCCCAATTGACATTCTTATATCATCTAAGAAAGTTTTGACCACTTGCAGTTGTACTTTCAGCTTGTCATCTGATGAACTATACAGTTTTAAATCATCCACAAAAAAGGAGATAAGAAGTCTTTATACTTTGTTGTTTTCAGGGAGCCAAATTACAACAATGAGCTAATTTGTTAAATGTACAGCTTAATGGGTTAAGGCCAATTCAGAAGAGCAGCGGTGACAAAGAGTCACCCTAGAATATCCCCCTTTGAATTTTTATCTCTGGGATAATGATTTGTCCTTTATCATGGCTTAGCTCCAAAGTGGATTGCCACTGTTTCATGGTCACTGTTATCTAATTGATCAATCCAGGGTGTACTTTATAAATCTCCAAGCACTCCTTTATCCATGAATGAGGGGTAATGTCAAATTATTTTTTGTAATCTATCCATTAGATTCTTCCTCTTTTCACAATTCTCTATTATGACTTTATTTTATAACAAATGATCCTTTGTTCCATATGACCTACTTTTGTTACCTTCTATTGCTATGATTGAGTTTTCTTCTTAATGAAAACTCTGTCGGCATCAATTTCAGTATATAGTTTATACATCATCAAAAGCCAAATTATTGGTCTATAGTATTTAGGGTAGCTTGCAGGTTCACTCTTAAGGAAGAGTATCATTTTTCCTGTTGTTAACCAGGTTGGTGCCTGTGTGGGATGTGCATATAAGTAGTTCTTACTCAGGACTAAATCTTCTTGTAAAGACGCTAATACTTTTAGCCAGAAGTTAGGTAATGCATCTTAGTGTGGGATTTTCCAGTTAGGAGATTTTCTTAATTTTGTTTCAGTTTCTCTGGCCATTGCTTCATCCTGTTCCGTATCCTGTACATTTGAACTTCTTCCTGTTTTTTGTACTTCTTGTATCCATGCAGCATCATTGTTATATTCCACAGGGTCTTCACAGATATTTCTGCAAAATGTGTCTATTTCTTCTTTTTGGGTGGTGATTGTATTCCTTTTGCTTTTGTTTCCCAATTCTCTTTAAAACCCTTTTTGGGTCATCACTGAATAACTTATTTTGTAGTTTTCCTTTATAATTATCTGTATTATCTTCAGAGTTTTTTCTACCTGTGCTGATATCTTAAGTTTATTATTTGCAGCAGTGTAGCATAGATCCTGGTCTGTTACTTCGCATTGCTTTTATCATATCTTTCTAAGTATTTTGTTGATCTGTTCCCTCTTCTGTACCATTCTTACAGTGGCTTTTCTTGCTAGAAGCTCCATTTTGCCTTTCTGAGAGCGTTTCATAAAAAGTCTGGAATTACAGAGCTGACATACGTATATGTTTTGTACTTTATCTAACTGTTCATTGTTTATCAGTACTGCACTGTTTTTTATTTATTTGCTTAACAGCACTGCACTGGTTTTATATATTTGCTTGACTGAATTATTTACTTTTGTGTCTCTGCATTTATATATTTGCTGACCTCTGGTTGAATTTTTGTTTTTTTCCCACCCTCCCAGCCCCACCCTCCCAGCCAACTGCTGTTGTGTTCTTAAAGTTGGTTGCTTTTGCAGTTGCCCGTCCCTACTGTAAATTTGATCTGGGGTACTCTTCCTATTCCCATCTCATTAGATCATTCTACCTAATACAGAGATCATTTGGGAAGGCCAAACGCCTTAGTTTCTTAACCTTGAATTATCTTTTGTGCCTCCCCTCTCCCTTTCCACTTTACTAACATAAAAAACTTTATTCAGCTGCTTTTACTGTATTTGTGTTTCCTCCTACTCTATTACTTCATCTTTCTTTTTTTGCTACTTGCTGCTGCTTGTTCTCTAAATTGTTCAATTTCATCTTTTCTGTTGCATTTATTACTGCTTATTTATAGCCTGTTTAAATTGTAAGTGTTACTCTAAGCTTCTTAGTTTTGGTTTAAGCACTTGGGCTTTTAGGCCTACCCCTTAGCTCTCCCAGGGCTTTCTCCCTCAGATTCTGACAAATATGGATGAACAATTTCCTACAGTTTCTCCTGCCAGTCTGGTTGATATGGGCATCCTGAGACAGTGTAGCAACTGCCTCATGTACACAGACAACCATCTACTACTACCACCCAGGAACACAATTTGTGAGAGATGCAGTTACATTAGAAACCCAGAGTCTATGTTTTCTCCCTCAAACGTCAGTATATCTGGCATTGAGAAGGTTGTCAATACAATCCGTAACCTCAAATACCACCCACACCTACACAACACCCACCCACATATGAGGAGGTTCTCAACAAAAACATAACCAAACAAAGGAGACCTCCGAGGCAAAACACATGCTGTCTCCACAGCCATCCACACCACATACCACAGATATTTCACACACCTGTGTATCACAGGCAATAAGGCTTAACCATAAACCCAATATATTAGTCATAGGAGACTCCATTGTGAGACGCACAGATGTGCACCTCACCAGGCTGGATAAGGAGAAAGTCACAGTTAGTTGTCTGTCAGGGGCCACAATCTGCCATATCACGTATGCACTCAGGTCTCTCAAGAACAGGTACTGTTATGATTCTGTCATAGTCCACATTGGCGTGAATGACTTGAGCTATACCTCCCCGAACTATAGGAAGAGAGACGTGTCACTGAATATGTGTCCCAGGTGGGTATGTCCCTAGCCTTAAACAGCATTCTACCATCACCCAGAATGATGTCTCAATACAAACAGAAAATTATTGACTTTAACAATTAGTTTCTGGTGTCATTCCAGGGGTATCCATTACCTGACAGCCTGGGAAGATATGATCGACAGACCATGATGCGTTGCCAGAGATGGCCTGCATCTGTCTCACTTGGGCTTCAGGCAGAGGCACTTGCCACCACCATAGTGCCTTTTTTTAGGAAAAGTGATGAGGTTAAAACTACCATCATAAAAATTTCAACAAAATACAAATTAAAGGTCATGCTGCTAAACGCTAGGAGTCTTAACATGAAACAAAACTTATTGCAAGCATTCTTAACCCTGGAAAATGCTGACATCTGCGCAGTCACAGAAACCTGGTTCAAAGCTGCAGAGAGCACCCCACCCTTACCTGGTTACTCATCCTATCATACATTCAGACCCCAAACTGAGGTGGAGTTTCAGTATATATATTAAAGACACACACACACCTACAGGTTGGTTAAACAGTATGAAGCACAGGAGACACTCGAGATGCAGTTAACCATGGACAAAACCCTATACAAATCATAGCTAGCTATAGGCCCCCAAATCTGACTCAAGATGCCCAATCTGCCTATCTGGACCTCTTTGAATATATCAAGATTCAACCCTTTACCCTGTAACTGGGTGACTTTAACTACCCAAACATAGACTGGAAGAACTGCTCATGCCAGTAGAAATACCCAGAGATTCCTCTATTTTGTCAATGCAAATGCTTTGGAACAGCTAGTCAATACCCCCACAAGAGGTGATAATATATTGGACTTGGTATTAACCAACATGAGTAACCACTGCAGCATCCCTGCAGTATCATCCTCCCTGGTAAGATCCAACCATAAAGCAGTCCCTTTCGAAGTCACCATCTCCCTTGACTCCCTCCTAGCTAGGGGCAAACAAAAAAACTTCTCCAAAGCTGATTACAGCCTCCTGAGGGATGGTATAAACAGCTTCAGAGCCCCCCTCCCCCTCTTTAGGAACTGGCATCAGCATCCAAAACTTTACCAAAGCACTATACAAGCATTTATGTAGATGCATGGAGTCAGGAATAGCAGACAGGACAAAATCATCCTCTGCAAGGAAGAGTAAACCTGTCTGGTGGACATCTGCAATAAATAAACTCTATAACAAAAGAAAAAAAAATTGCTGTCCAGGACCAAGAAGGAGCAGGTGCCCAATTGGAAGCAATCTCTCCTTAGCTTGAACAATCAAATAAGAACACTAGTTAAATCCTGCAAAACAAACTTCAAGTCCAAATTGGCCACATCTACTGGAGAAAATCATAAGGCCTTCTTCACATATGTCTGCAATCTCAAAGGAAGCACCCAGATCTTTTCAGAACTGGTGGTCAAGGACACCACATATACAAATGCCGTAGATATTGCAAACTTGCTGGCTGACAGATTCAATGAAAACTTCACCCCTCTGTCCCCCCATCAGTAAATCAGGACATTCACAGTACCTGCCCCTTTCCCCTTGTATCTCTCTCAAAAACAAAAAATACTGCCTCCTTTGGACCTGATAACATCCCAGGCTGCATCCTACATGAACTGAGGCAGGAACTTGCAGTATCATTAGGTGCCCTATTCAAGCAAAGCCTGAGTACCGGCTTTGTCCCAGCTGACTGGAGGACAGCCACTGTCATCCCTTTGCAGAAAGGTGGAGCGCCCACCGATCTGGGAAATTATAGACCCGTCAGCCTAACTAGCCTGGTCTGAAAAGCCATGGAACGGATTATCATGGACCTTATTAATAAGGACATTGGCAACCTCCAAACACTTGATCCCACACAGTTTGGCTTTGTCAAGGGGAAGTCATGTCTGTTAAATTTGGTCAGCTTCATTGAGACAGTCACCAAAGCCATGGATAAGAGGAAGATGGTGCACACTACCTACCCTGACCTGGCCAAAGCCTTCAACACTATTCCCCACTCAGGCATAATAGATAAACTCTCACTAGTACGCATCAATCCATATGTTACCAGATGGGTAGCTAACTGTCTCACTGATAGAACCCAGCTAGTCAAAATATGGGAAAACTACCTCAAGCAGTAGACTCATAACGACTGGTGTATCCCAGGGTTTGGTCTTGGGGCCTTTGTTATTTGGGATATACTTTTCTGAGGTGCAGGCCAAAACCAGTGGGCTATGGCTGACAAGTTTGCAGATGACTGCAAGCTGGGTGCTGTTATCAATTCCCCTAGTGATGTGGACATCCTCCAAGAGGGTCTCACCCAAACAAGTAACTGGTACCAGAAACATGGCATCAAGATGAATACCAAAAAATGCATCATCATCCCCTTTGGGGAGAGTGACATCCCGACAAATTATCACATTAATAACAATGTCCTAAGTATGCAGTCAGTTGTGAGGGATTTGGGCACCCAGGTTGATAGCACCCTAACCTTTGACCATTATGTTGCTTTCCTTGTACACAAAACTTTCTACATGGCCCACCTCATAAGTAAGGGTATCTCATCCAGGGACAAGGAGGTCATAACATCCCTGTATTCTTCCCTTATAAGGCCTGTTATTGAGTACAGTGCCCCATTCGGCATGTACCTCGCAAAGCATATGCACCAGCTGGAGAGACCAAAGAGGTTCCTCACCAGGAGAATCCAAGGTCTCAAAAATCTACCGTACACAGATAAGCTAAAAGCCCTATCCCTCCATTCAGTTTCATACATACTCCTCAGAGGTGACCTCTGTCTGGCATACAAGGCAATCTCAGACCCCGCCTTGATGGGACTGCTACATATACGCAAGTCAAACTCCACTCAAGTAACCCACACACATGACCTCAACCTGGTCTGTGACATCACTAGGACTTGTTGGCGGGACAGATTTGTGTCCCAGAGACTCTCCCATCTGTGGACTAGACTCCCTCTCCATGTCAAGCAGAGTACCTCTTCACCCCTTTTTAAGAGTAACCTAGATATTTGGATGGGAAACAGAAAATACATCCCTGGGATTCCACCCATGTCCCTGATGGGCAGGGACATCAGGCGCTGACTTGGCTAAACTCTTGGCTAGGCTTATAAGGACCTCAGGGCCAGTAGCCTAATAACGTCCTATGATCCTATGACACATCTTGTCTTAATTGCTTTATAGTTTTCTCTAGTTGATGCTTTCATGATGGCATTTGATTTCTTCTCTTCCTTTGCCTAACTGCTGTGTAGTTTTTGTGGTAGGACTTTGTTATAAATTTAGCTGCACAGTAAATATATCTTATTCACTTCTGTTATATCACATGGATTTCTGTTAACACTCTTGATTACTGTGTTCATTTGTTTTATCAGATCTCTAATATTTTGGGTCTTAATGACTTTCTGTAATTTATTGATTTCATTGATCGTAGTATGTCTATCTATTTCTATTAAATCAAGCAGATTATTTTATTCTAAAGTGAGGGCACATACTTTATCTGCTTCCTGTGTGGATTCTGCAGAAAGCTGCAGAACATCTTACTGTGAAATATTCTTTTCAGTTGCATCCTGCGTCATCTGTTGTTTCACATGGGAACTCACTGGCCTGTCACTCTAAACTTTGACTGCATCAGAGTTGTCACTGTTGTTTTTTTTTTTGTTTGTTTTTTTTTTTGCTCCTTCCCTTGTTTTGCAACTGAACTATATACTGGTTTCCCACTGAAGGTTCCAGAGTACCTACATGTGGCAAGTGATCAGATGCTTCCCGTTCCACCTGTTTTTCCGTAATTTAGTGACTCATTTTTCAATCATGCTGTGACTTCACCAGAGTTGGATTTTCTGCACTAAATCTTTCACTTTGTAAGTAATCTGTAACATCAGTTTCCATTTCTTTAACTTCTCCACTACTACTCCTCTTTTCTACTTCCTCCCCCCTTTGTTTTCTTATTTTTTGTGTTGTGAAATTGTCCATATCCGGGTGCCTTTGGTTGTATTTTTCTTCAAATATCTCTGTGCTGCTTTTTTTGTATTTATTTATTTTTTTTGCTTTCTCTTTTGCATAAGTA
>NC_056748.1:879111204-879146204 GCF_019279795.1 Protopterus annectens | reverse complement strand
AATCACAGCATAAACTTACTTGCTTCTGTATCTAACAATTCATAACTCCTTTATTAAGACTTGGAAGATTTCTTTAATAAAATAATTTTGAGCTTATTGAAATACTGCAGCATACCCAAATTTCCTCAGACATGTCAAATACTGAAAATATGACTGCATGACTGAAATTTTAAGAAAAGATTTTACCAACTTCACACAATCCTCTACAAGCTGTCAGTATGATGATGGTATAAGGTAATGGCTTCTTTGTAGCAGCAGAACAGAAAGATGTGTATGGAAGATATGTAAATATGAACAGCAAAGTCTATATATCACAAATAAAATTTGACATTCTAATCAAGTCAGTACTTAACTGGCAAAATCCAAGGTCATGAAAATGCAGTCATATGTAATAACAGAAGTCATGGCTTGTCAGAAGGCAAGGAAGGCAGTACTTATGACATTTTTTTTTTGATTACATGAATTTCACAAGTTCCTCACTTTTATGCAGGTTCTTAGATCACACAGATCCATTGAACCTTCATCTACATCAGATAAAACAATAAGTCAAGGTTAACAAGCATAGCTTCACCCCCCCCCAATCAATGGTCATCATATAAATGTTTTTTTTTTTTTTACCAAAATTGTTAACAAAAAGAAAGAAACCTGACTTCTGATTACATTTCTCAAGTCATAGAATATAAAACAGTAAATAAATGAATAAAGTTCAGATATCTGATCACTTGAACATTGTTATTAAGTTGCATAAAAACTCCGTACTGTTAGAAATTATGGGTTGGTAAATTACTAAATTCTTCATAATCCAAAATTGTGTTAGTTTAAGCTGAAATCTTAAATCAAACTTGGAATTAAGACTAGATAGAATAGTTGTTTGTGACATTTAGATTTACTTGCTTAGCAATTGTGTTATTAAAAGTGAAATATAAGCACAGATTGTCTAACATGAGAATAGTTTATTAGTATTATAGATAGAAAGTGTAGCTCTGGTGAATTTAGGTTGCATCAATTTCATTAGAGCTGAGCCAGTTCTGATTTTCTCATAACCAGAACGTGTAACTAAGTCCTGGGAGATGAGGTAACTTCAGCAAAAGACCTAAAAAAATAGATGTATGATGTGCCAAGCATAAAAAAGTAGTAAATGGGTTTCATGCATTAATAGATACAGGGCTGTCATCCTGTATCCAGAAATAAACAGTTTAGCAAGGGCAATTGTTTTAAATTCTGTGTTGTCCAGTCAAGTAAAAAACGAAGCCTAAAATGCAGCTTACAAAACTCCTGAAGAACAACACACACAAACACACATTTCCATTGTCTGACGAAATAGATTAGTATAGTGCACCTGTAAATCAAAATAGCAGTAAACAGAAGTAAAGCCAAAAACACGTAGAGAGGGAAAAAAACAATATAAGGAACCTTGTAGAAAGGACTTTTATGGAAATCAAATAAATAAAACGTGCTTGGGCACTCTCTTGTGCTTTTTTAAAGTTAATACAAGTTGATTCAGTAAAGCTGTTGTCCGCATGGTTTGCTTCTTGGTATTGTTCTTTTTTTTTTCTCTCTCTGAGTGTAGTGCAACTACCCATTAAGGCCATACAGACAAACAACATGTCGTCCTGATGCTTAGGTACTTGATAATCATACCAAGTCACTGGGTACTTTCTCACAGTACCAGTCACTTGTCAGTGCCGCATATCTCTGCAAAGCAAATGTACAAAGCTAATATGATAATGAAAGAAGCAAAGAGCTTGACTTGCTCCTAATTATAGCAGTAGTACAAAAAATGCTTAAGTAAAGGTTATGTCATCCTGGACCTCAGTATTAGGAAGAGAGGAGCTAAACTAGAAATTAATACCAGTTGTCCCTAAAATAGGGATGGATGGATAAATAAACAAATAAAGGGCACATTACTGATGTACGACAGCCTCCTGTCAAGCCCAACTTTTGGGTGTGCTGCATATAGAATTTAGTATTTTCAACATGCAGATCAGTATGACTTGCACTCTGACTTGTCATTTTTAAATTAGAATGTTCCAGCCAAATCAGGACACTTGATAGCTTTGGTTTGTTTACAGTTTTGCCTTAGTTGATTTCTTCTGTAACACTAGTCAGGCACAACAAACTTAGAACAATAACACAAAAAGACTAAGCGGCAAATAGACTATACGTATATTTAATAAAAATCAACAGAGAAAACTTAAAGCGCTTTTCGTTTGTTTAAAAAAACAAACTTCATCAGAAGTGCTATACATTCTATGAACTAATCCTTAAATACAAAGATACATAAAAGTGCGGGAAACCAACATCCAAACTGACAATTAAACAATTATGTTAGTTCCAGTCTCAGATACCAGTTTTAAAGAAAACGTTCTATATAAAAATTATAAACATACTAAAACCTAACTCAAAATCAGATACAATGGCCCAATAAAAATAGTCATTTATACAAGTTACCACAAGTACTGAAGCCATTGAGATGTGAGCTTGAAATATTGTATGTATACATACACATTTCTGTTTGCCTGTAAATTCTGCTTATCTCTGTGTCTGGGTTGTAGATGAAAACAATCAGCTGACTAGTCCTCCTACTCTGTTAACAAACAACTAAATAAATAAATAAATAAGTAAAGTGACACTCAGGATCTTTTCTAGGCATGTATTCAAACATTACTCAAACAGTACATACTAGGTAACCAGTCCAAACCTAGGGTATCATTTGTCACTGCAGTCTTGCAAGACATGGCAGGAAACAATTCTTCTTTTTCCTGGCATCAGAGGGTCAGTTTACTACAAACTTACTCATTTTTATAAATTCAATTTAACTAATACTAACTCTTTTTCCCCTCCTACTTGTCCCTTACCTAGCTACCCTATATGAAACCTGGTCTTACATAGGCTTCCACCACCCAGGCTACCAAACCAACCCCTCACCCATAATTAACAACAGAGGCCATGGCTCAACTCCCTACTCACCCACCTTGTTAGAACTCGAACGCTATGTAATTATCAAACCTACCAATATTAGGCCAAATGATAAACATTACTACAAACTTCTACTCAAAGCCCTCAAATTCATTACCACTCTGAATCACAGACTAGCCACAGATGGTGATATCCACCCCAACCCTGGCCCTTCCCCTCCACTCAATTGTAATTCCACCCTATCCTCCCCTCCACTTCTCAGTCTAAACTCTAGACCCTTTAACTGTCTTCTGACCTGTCATCTAAACATCAGAAGTGTAAACAATAAGATTCACAACCTACATGCCCTTTTAGCTACTTGTTCCCCAGACCTACTATGTCTCACAGAAACCTGGCTTAAACCAAGTACGAAAGACACACAGATAATCCCACCAGGGTATGATATACTAAGAGCAGACCGAATAACTCGTAAAGGTGGCGGTGTAGCCATACTCTACAAAAATACATTACAAATCTCCCTTGCCTCTCCACAACCCCTCCTAACAAACAATGCCGAAATTCTACTTGTAAAACTTCAACCAAACAAACATAAAAGCATAAATATAGCATGTATTTACATACCGTGAGGCAACAATAATAACAAAACCTTAGAGGACTTTCTCCACTGGTTAACTCAAACTCACCCCCAGGAATCCATAGTGTTAGGTGACTTCAACATCGATTGGAATTCCTTCTCATCTAGCTCCCCATCTAGCAGCATAAATCTACATGGCTTTTCTCAGCTCATATCCACTCCTACCAGACTAGGTAAACCCCAAAACAAAGACAGCATCCTGGACTGGATCCTTACTAATAAAGATCCTGACCAGTACTCAGCAGGTACTCACCCAGGGGACATGAGTGATCACTTACTCACCTATGTTATCAAATTCAAGAAAATCACCCCCCTTCTTACAACCATAAAAAAAATCAGGAATAATGATAAATTCAACGCCTCCATTTTTCAAACTGAACTTAAAGCCCACAACTGGACAATACTCAAGTCTCTTCCTCTTGAAGAGGCAGTTATCTACTTCAACACCACCTTCCTCAAGATTCTAGATTCCCATGCTCCAATACAGTCCATTAGAACTAAAACCAAAACCACACCGTGGCTCTCTAAGGAAACAAAATCCAAAATCCTATCTAGAAACAAGATGTGGGTCACATGGCGTACCTCTAAAGACCCACACTCCCACCAAACCTTCCGGCAACTTAGAAATGAAACTAAAAGAATGATTTTAAATGATAAAAAAAACTTCTTCCTCCACCTCCAACACAAACACCTTAATAATCCACAAAAATTCTGGGCAGGCTTAAACAAGCTCCTGCACCCAGGCCAGGCAACCACCCCACTCCAACAACTTGCAAACAACAGTGCCCTGTAAACATTGCTAACACATTCAATAGTTTCTTCACAGAAACTATACAATCCCTGGCCACACAATTCAAACAAACAACCAGCCCACTCCACTACCCATGCCAGCAGAATACTACAACTACATCAGATCATCTATTTACCTTCGATCCAGTACCCATATCCTTTATAACATCTCTTCTTAAAAACTAAAACCCACTAAGCTAGCAGCTGACCTTCTCCCAGCTGAGTTTCTGAAAAAGCAGCTGAGGCCATTTCCTATCCCGTCTCCATAATCATAAACCGTACCTTGTCAGAAGCCTTCATCCCTCCATATGGAAAATGTCCCACATTATTCCTCTCCATAAAGGTGGTAGCTCACTAGAGCTAACCAACTACAGACCTATAGCTATACTCTCACCCCTGGCCAAAATTATGGAAAAGTGTGTCCACAAACAACTGATGGAACACCTCACCAAAAATAAAATTCTAGCTAACTCCCAACATGGCTTCAGGCCAAATCACAGTACCACATCAGCCCTACTATCCTTTTCTAATACCATCAATAACTTCAGAAACAATAATAAACTATCATCTGCTCTTTTCTTAGACCTCTTCAAGGCCTTTGATATGGTGAACCACATTTAACTCCTCCATACATTAAAAAAACTATCACTCAGCAATTCCACGCTGAAATGGTTCCAATCCTACCTGTCCAATAGGCAACAGGCTGTTCTATGGCAGGACAAATTATCTACATGCCTACCTGTTACACTTGGAGTTCCCCAAGGATCTATTCTTGGCCCTCTTCTCTTCACCATCTTTGTTAATGACCTGCCCACAATCACCCCCATGCCACATGCATTCAATATGCAGATGATTCGACTATCATCAGCACTGCCTCCAACCTGGCAGACCTCACTGCTTCAACCCAAGACACCTTCAACCTAATAGAAAATGGTTCTCAAGTCGACAACTAGTTCTCAACCCCAACAAAACAAAACTACTTACTTTCTCACCCACTAACAAGACTCTTCCCCACCTTCTCTATTACATCCTCCAATGGAATCACTATATCACCAGAAGCTCACACAAAGCTATTGGGTGTTACCATTGATAACTCCCTTAAATTTGACACCCATTTCAATCTTACCATCAAAACCGTCAATAAAAGCTTGGCTCTCTATAAAGTAAAACACTTTCTCACTCCTCACTCTAAAATTACAATTGCCAGCACACACCTACTATCAACTCTTTTCTATGCCTCCCCCCTCTTTACAAACCTAAACAAGACAACCCTTAACAAACTTGCTTCTTGTTACAATCACATAGCTAGATTTGCCACAAATTCCACCTTTAGAACGCACCACTGCACTAACTTGAAGCAACTAGGGTGGTTAGAGTTTTCCAGCCAACTCCATTTCAACCAACTCAAAACGGCTCACCAGATACTGTATCACCCAGAGAAAACACCAGCTCTGAAAAACATCATTAACCCCTATATTAACCTGCAATCTTTACGCTCCTCCAATAAGATCTTAGCTCAAACTATCAAAGCCAACAATTCTGCTGGGGATTCTCTATTCTCAAACTTTGTAGGTAAAATGTGGAACTCCCGCCCATGCTCACCTCAGAACCCTCACTCCTACAATTCAAAAAAAAGCTTAAACCCCATCTCAATACTCTCTGGCAATGTCCCTGTTCCAAACCTGATTAACCACTATCATTTACCCTTCTCTTACCTCACTATCCTTAACCGCTTTTTAACAAGGCGCCTCGCCTTTGTAACTGACCTATGTTTTTTTTTTATATGCTGCTGTTGTTTTTTTTTTTTCCCAAGATGTGATGTATCTTTATATTGTATTTAGAACTCAACTATCTTCCTTTTTTTGCATTAACAATGTTCATATGTCTGTTATGTACTTGGAGCTTTTCTCCCCGGGCCTCCGCTGAAAATGGACATGTATCCAGTCGGACTCTCCCGGTTAACAAATGTAAAATAAATAAAATAAATAAATAATAAAATGATCCTTTTGATCAGCATAGGAGAGTTGTGTAATGGTAATTACCATAACCATTAAGTTCAAACATACAGACCATTACTGTCCAAGGGATAGGTCTGTCCAGAACCATAGGCAGGTTACCTGGCACCGTGTGTAGATCCCTAAATGAAATGGAACAAAGAAAAAATGTTTCTTGAAGTTGGAGACCAAAAAAAAAAAAAAAAAATCTTCTTTCACACTGTAGTAAGCGCTCTGCTCCTAAATAACAAGCAGTTACTACACTTAAATTACTACCGAAGCAGTTACTACTCTTAAATTACTACACACTAAACACTTCAACGTTTCAACCATGAGCACAAATGCATTATTGGCATTCATTTATGATGCAGGTACTGTATTTTCTTACAATCAGCAGATGCTTATTTTGCCCCCAACACATTTCATCCAGCCCCTTTTGCCCCCATCCTAATTATATTGCTAAGCTTCCCAAATAAATAAGTACATATGGAACACTGATTTCCACCTACAGCTTTATCTCCATCATTTTGTGAATTCCTTGCAGGAATGAGCCAAGGAGGGATGATGAGGATTCAGCTTGCTGGCAGTTAATGTAGAAGAAGGAAGGAAGGAATGCTTGTGGATTGGTATACTATGTCTTCCTCCAAAGGCAGCAGGGGAGGAGGGTGACAGATTATAGAAGGAAGTAAAGGTATGAGGTAAAGGTAAACCATTATAGTTGAGGAAGACCTGAATCTTTCAGGAGCACACCAAAATTTCAAAAGTTGTGAGGAAATTTGGTTTAATTGAAGTCTTGAATCATGAGGGGTTGAGTCACCGTGTATGGACTGTACCTGAAAGGACAGAATTCCGGGTGGGGTCCAAATGAAGATAGAAGGTGTCTGAGATGTACAGGTGAAAGCATCATCAGCCATCAGTGATCATCCCACTGTGTGGTTGCAAGTGTGTGTGGAAGGGGCAGAGTAGGAACACAAAAAGGTGATGGTATGGTATTTTAGTGGAGTGACTCATGTCCAGCATGCCGTAGGAAGCTGGGAGCAAGGTGAAGTAAACAAGCCACAGGAGTGAGACAGGAATACAACAGTTATTGCTGTGGACAATAGACTGAAGCATGAGCAGAAAGACAAAACGGAAAGTTGTATGGTGCTATACAGGAGGGTGAGGATGGCAGGGTAACAGATAGGACATGGTGGAAAGGGGAGAGAATGGAAGAGCTTCTTACAAACAGAAAAACAGAAGGGCAACTAAGAAGGTGAGGGCAGCAAAATCACAATCTGAATATATAACCGAAAGAAGGAAGGGAGGGTCAGACTTGGGTGGGCTGAGCATAGATAGGAGGGAGATCAAGGAAGACTGGAAAAAAAAGTGGCAATATTAAATGAATATTTCACTTCATAGGTAAATACTAGGTTACCTATCCTTGTGGGCCATTTTAACACTAGCCAGTTTCCACTTTTGTGTTTGAAATAATCTATCCCATTTGGTTATAGAGTGGCCTCACCCATCCCATAGTCAATAAGTATATATTACCCCTAATGAGAATAAACAAAAATCATATCATGTACAATTTGAAAGGACCCTGCATGGGATAAAGCATTTAGGAGCTGCCTTTGTTCATTTGTAGTAGAGGGAGCAGTCCTGGTGTAAATTTTCTGTTTCCCATCCATATATCTAAGTTGTGCTTGAATATGGACAAGGATGAACTTTGTTTTATGTGGTGGATGGTGAGTCTGTCTACAGCAGCAGTATCCTCTACAAGATGTACCTGTCCCTACAAACCATTCAGTTGTTGTTGCGGAAGACGTTTAGATCCCTAGACCAAGTATTTCTTATGCAATTTGTTCTGCTGATGTGCAGTAAATCCATCAGTAATGGGTTGAAGAATGCCTTATATGCCAGACACAGGTCATCTCTTAGCAGTCTGTTGGATACTGAGTATAGTGACAGGGCTTTGAGTAGGTCCACGTAGAATATGTTGTTTAGGTTATGTATCCTTTTAGTAAGGTGTCTCTGTGGGTGTTCCAGTTGTTACATGTGTGTGAACAGATATGTACCAAGGAGGGCATTGTATTCAGTGACTGTCTTAAAAAAAGTGTAATAACACCCCTCGATCTAGACACAATCCCTTTGTTTATGATCTGTGCAGTATAGAAGGGCGTTCTCAAAACAATACACACATGTTGGCCAAAAGTTAGTATTACTTCTGTATTTACAAAGGAAAATAAGGTGAGGATACCATTCTGAGCATGGTATGGCAAATGGAAGAGCAGTGGACAGATGTCAAGACAGACAGAAGCGAGGTTCACAGGGAAATTAATTCCATAAGGAAGGATAAAATAAAATGACCAGATGTGCTGCATCCAGGCATCTTTAAGAATTTGGCGATTGTGCAGGCAAATCACACGACTAGAAGTTTTAAACAGATCATTGCCCTTTGCGGAACTTCTGGAGCACAAGAAAACAGCAACTGTAGTACCTGTGTTGTGTGTATGTGGGGGGGGGGGGGGGGTCATGTCTATTTGCCTAACAACAGTGGCAGGGTAATATCACAAAAAGGTCTAGTTGCTTTCCCAGAGGAAAATAGTCTCTAAGACAATACACAACAGGGTTCACAATCAGAAGAAGCTGTCAGATAAAGCTTATCCAATTTGAATTGTAGGAGAAATTGACATAGAAGTCATGTGCTGGTCGACACAGTCAACCTGCACTTCACTGAGGTATTTTACTTTATCCTGCTCAAGCAGCTGCTAGGAAAACCTGATGGATTGGGAGGAATATTTGCTCTAATATCACTGTTATTAATATTATTAATTAAAATTATTGGGTGAGTAATATTGAATTTGATTGCCACATATTTTAATGATGCTGTTCAGTGCATTTGTTTCAGATATATCTGTGGGAAAAGAGAACAAATAATGTGCTTTGCTGATGACCATAGCTCTCAACTTCTTAGCATAAAACATCTGGACAAAACCAAAAAATGGGGCATAAAGCATGAAAAGTAGGGGAACATTTTAAATATTGTTCTAAGCTTAGAAAGTTGCGAGAATAAAAGGTTTTCTGTTACCATGCATTTTCTGAAGGATATGAAATATGAAACTAAAATGACTGCTGTTATTTAGTGAATTCAGTCCTCATTGATTTGCCACAAAAGTCCAGAAAACCACAAATTTTTGAGGAACAGACCAAAATGGACAAAAATCTGGACATTTTGTGAAAATTTGGACAGTTGAGAGGTATGCTGATGGTTGTGATTGTGATTTTGGGAAGACTCTAAGTAAGGTTTTGCAAAGGGTGAGCCAGTGAACCAAAATGTGGCAGCTTGTTATCATTACAGATGAGTGCAAAATACAGCATTTGGCCACAGCAACCCTGGTGTGAAGAGTCATCATAGGGAGAAATACTGATGGCAGAAGAAGAAAAGGATCTAGGAATGTTGATCACAACTGGAATGGAGAACTAGAAGCAGGCCACAGAATGGTAGAGTGTATCCTTCAGAAACAAAAAGGCAATGCCCCTACCTTGTCCGCCACAGGGGAGGCCATGCCTTCAATACTGTGCAGAGTTTTGGAGGTCATACAAGGAGTGGGACATCAGGCTGCCGGAAGGAATACAGGGGAAAGGCATCAGACGGGTGCATGGGATAGAAGAGAAAGGATGTGACCAGGGACTTGATAATACAAAACGTTTCTTATTAAAAACCAAAACAGACTGGGCACATGAAATTGGTTCACAAGGTCATGTCAGGGAGATGTGAAAGAGCCATCGTAAACACTAGGAGTAATGGAGAGGGGAACAGGAAGCAAACTGTCGAAATGAAACTACTCCTCTGATGTACAAAAGTACTTATTTATGCAGACGTTTGTTGACCATAGCATCATCTACCTGAAAGGTTCCTATTTGCAAGGTATAGGACAGGTGGAAAAGAGGTGAGGGTGAAGACGGGTTGTAGAGAATATAGAGTGTTTTATACACTTTACAGGCAGACTGGATAAGCTTTTTGTCTCCTTCTGCTATCAGACAACTGTAAGGCCATATCCATGCCATACCAAACATTCTAGCTATATCTCCAAACATTCAACCTCTAACTCCCAAGTTAAATCTTCCTCTAGCCATCAGATTACCTTGAAATATTATTCTTTTTCTGTGGCATTCTTGGCTAAGCCTACAATGTCTGGTATACCAGTTGGTTGGTATAAACATATGCACCTATCAATGAATACAGTGCTGTGTGTATTTTAAGAGTGTATTTGCTAACATAACTATTTTGTTCTATGAATTAGGGATAATGTTTATCACTTCTTTCCTTCTGAGGAGGTTGGTTGGGAAAAGGCTGTTATTGGACTTATTCCTGCTTTAGATATGGTCTTTGCTAGCTAGAACCATTTTAACTTCTGCTATTAGCTTGGTTTCTTTCTTTCTCTGGCTAGATGCAGTCTATTTTTTATATGTATTTAAAACATACCATAAGAGCATAATTTGACAGTGAAAATTCTGGCACCAACACAGTACAGAAAGCTGGGCTTTCTGTAGATGCCCTGTATGTGATAAGTTACCACTCACCATGTGAACCATCCAATCGCTTTAAGATCTGGCCAGAAGACTGCACATCTGCACAGTAATGATGCCATATTTGGACATCTGATAAGGTGAGTGCCCCCACACAACTATAGTTTTCTAGACACATTTTCTAGGTCTGATGTGAAGATGATAATGTCTGGTTTATATCCTGTAGAATGAGAGTGATTCTGCAGGCAGTACCTAGATTTAAAAGAAAATTATTAAACATATAGCTAATGAGTAACAAGCTTGTGGCATTGCTTTGTTAAGGTGTAAATGTCTGAGATATAGCAAACTTTTCAGTATTGAGATTGCCTATGTGATATCATAAATGATGTGGTGAATTTTATCGAGCTTTAACATGAGATTTCAGAAAAAAAGAACTGGTGCAGAAAAACTGTAGAAATCTCTTCGGACAGAAAATGGCAAGAGTGATGATTTATCGATTATTCTTTGTACATGACTCTGTTGTGACTGCAGAGGGACAGAAGAGCATGCTAAGATGAGAAAAACTTGACATTTGTGTGGAATCGACCTTTACAGTGTTTTCACTTATCCCTAACCCTCTGATTTTGTGTAAATTATAAACTGAGCTACAGTGTTTTGCTGACCTTTTGTCGCTCGTATCCTTCCTGTTAAGGATTTTGGCTACCTTCTAGGCCGCTTGCATCCACTCCACCATACAGTTTTAAAGAAGCAGTTCACAGACAAAAGGTAGATGGGCATAGCTCTCAACTCTTCCTGATTTTGGCGAACATCCCCAGTTGTGCCTCATGCTTTTGCCCTATCTCTCATAAAATGTTTAATTTTCTGGTTAATCACTAAGGATTGCAGCCATTTTTTGTCTTTGTCCTTGATTCCTGAGAAACAAGTTGAAACCTGTGCATAGTTCACTGATGTTTAGCTCAGAGCCATGGTAAGGAAAACAAATAACATTTTGTTGAAGAATTGTTTAAAATCTCCGTTAAATATTTTGTACTTTCTGTATTTTTCTTTTATTCTTAAAGCTAGATTAAAATGACAGTAGGAGAGGTTGGTGAGATACCTAAACATTGGGTACAGAAAAAGCATGGCTGGGAGCCAGTTGTATTAGGATTGCTGCCCTTATCACATATAGTAGGGGTAAATTTGTATAAAATTAAAGTGAATAGTTAATACTAAAACACACACACTGGCATCATTCAGAAGCCCAGTGCATAACGTATTGTATAACATTTCACATTCTGCCATTAATTTCCCTTTGAACCTTTTAGCAAACTGTGGAGCAGTAGTTGCTGAATGTAGCCTCTGTGTTAGGGCAGTACATTTTTGGATTGCGCCTTTAGTAAAATTTTCCTGTGGTGAGGATAGAATATAGGATTAGTGCTACATTTCAGCATGTCTATATGTCTTTCAACATGAGAAAAGGTTGTTTAGAGTTCAGAAAGTTCCTAGACCCAACGACTCCTGCTTGTAATGGTACTTTGATGCCAACTAATGAAATCATCTCGGTAGAAGCGTGTTAGTCTAAGTCAATGCCAAACTCAGTAAAAGCCCGAGTCAGCACTGTAGTTTTTCTCTCTCACACACTCACTTTGTTGCAGAGAAGCATATAAACACTGAATACACACACACACACACACACACACACACACACATTGCTGGAGAGATGCATATAAACACTGAATAATAGCCAAAGCATAAATGCCAGCATTGCCTGATTTAGTGTCAGTACACATTAAGAAGACATTTTCAAAACTTGTATGTCTGAAAAATGTCAGCTTGCTTTTCACATATTAGTGCATTTCCGTTACAGCATTTTATGTCAATATTTACCAACAATGCAGTATACATTGTTTGTGTTTCATAATCAGATGTAATTTTCATTTACCATATTTGTTTAAATAATTTGCTTTATTTTCCTAATGGGATCTGTAACATTGTTATGTCTTTTTTTGTTTTGTGTTTAATTTTTCTTGATCCCTCCTCTGACAGTCTAGACTCAACCTGTCCCCCTCCAATGTTGATTGATTTGTTCCCCCAGGAATGAGAGCACTATGACCCATTTGTTCCCTCAGATTGAGAGCCTTGAGACAGTTGTACTGCTAGCATCCATGGTAGAGATGAGTGTTTCCTATATTAAACTCTAGTACCCCCCTGCTGTGGCTGTGACTACTGTTGCAGTGCATGCTTGCCCTTGAAAAAGTTTGCATGTTCCCAAACAGGCTCTCTCTAGTTGTGGCACTAAGTACCATTAATGCAATAGCAGGTTTCAGTCATTTCCCTGGACAAACTGTAGGCCTCTCCAACCTCAAGGTGGGCATATCGACATTTGCCATGTCAGCTCCTTCTGTATCCAGGCCACTACTCAAATGCAGGCCACCTGTGCAAAGTCAAGGCTTTATCCCTCTAAGTTACAGAATTGACAGCAGAATTAAGGTGTTATGATGCTGACACTCCAGAATCTGTTATGTTACATTGTCTAGGTGGGATTTCAGGAGATAAATCACGCTGTTATAGAGTCAGTCTTGATGGCTGTTCGAGCTGTGTATGCTAGTGTGGACTGTGGGGATTGCCAGTAGAGTTTTGTGTGAAATGAATTTTGGAGAAAATAAGTAATTTGGTTTAAAGGGACATTTCATTTTGAAATCTGTTGTTTGCTTCGAAGAAATGACATAACCAGGCTATAGGAAATAGGAAACCAGTGAGTTTGTCCAGTTCTGATTATAACCTTTTTATGAAGACTGTTCAGGACAGCTTGACTAAATTAATAGGATACTTTGATGTTGCAACAAGTATATGGGCTAGGAAATTGAAACAATATAAGATAAATTATATCAGTAACACAGGAAGTTGTATATAAGTAAGTAGGAAAATGACATGAGATTGACTCATCTGATGTCACAATGTTGATTAATAACAGATTACAGATTAACCAGTACAAATGTTTAAACATCATCTGTGGATACATTCCGCCAGGCAACAACTTAAATACCCTAGAGGATGTCCAGTACTGGTTATCCACTACTTATCCCCAAGAAACCATAGTTCTTGGTGACTGGCACCCCCCCCCCCACTCCTATATCCATATCTGGGTTTAAACAGACCATAACCTCTCCCACTAGGATAAACAAACCGACCAACAGGGAAAGTATCCTGGACTGGATGTTAGTTAACAACCAACCCCAACTGTATACTGCTGGCACTCTCCCTGACAACCTTAGTGACCATTTTCTAACCTATATCATAAAACATAATTTAGGAAACCCTCACCAAACCAAATATAAAACAGTTAGAAACAGAAAAAACCTTGACACTGCAATATTCCTAAATGAACTACAAACAGTTGACTGGTCATAACTAAAAGCTCTACCATTAGAAGAGGTTGTAGCTCATTTTAACACTAAATTCCTATGTATCCTTGATTCCCATGCTCCAGCACGTACAATAAAATCCTGATCAAACACAGCACCATGGCTCACAAAAGAGACCAAATCTAAAATCAAAGCTAGAAACAGAGCCTGGGCCAGCTAGAGAACAACCAAAGCCCCACTTGACCATCTAAAATATCGTCAACTCAGGAATGACGCAAAAACATCTATTTTACTGGATAAAAGAATCTTCTATCATAATCTCCTACAAAAACACCAAAACAACCCCAAAAGTTCAGGGCAGCCTTAAATCAACTACTTCATCCAGGACTTTCTACCACACCAACCCCAGTTAACCATACCCATAGTTCCCCAGAGACCATAGCTAGCGCTTATAATAACTTTTTCACAGAAACAGTCCAATCCCTAACAAATCACCTAACCTCCACAAACTTAAACCACACTCCTAATTTATCCACAAATCACCCCGAATTTAGCCTCCAGCCAATATCCACTAGTTTTATCAAAATTCTCCTAAAAAAAACGAAAACCTACCATCCACACTGCTGACCTCCTTCCTGCAGAGTACCTACAAGTAGCTGCAGATGCCATTGTATATCCCATATCTATCCTTATCAACAGAACCTTATCCGAAAATGCTATCCCCTCCCTCTGGAAAATATCCCACGTCATCCCACTCCATAAAGGTGGTAGCTCAATAGAAATATCCAACTATAGACCCATTGCCATTCTTTCCCCACTAGCCAAAATATGGAGAAATGTGTACACAAGCAACTAATGCAATACCTTACTATCCAACTCCCAGCATGGCTTCAGGCCATACCACAGCACCACCTCGGCCCTCCTTTCTTTTACTAATGCCATAAACAATAACAGAAATGACAATAGGCTAACCTCTGCCCTCTTCCTTGACCTATCAAAAGCCTTTGACATGGTCAACCATGAACTTCTCATTCTTTCTCTAAAATCCATTTCCCTCAACATGCACACTATCCAGTGGTTCCAGTCCTACCTAACTGGTAGACAACAGGCGGTACTATGGCAGGGTAAACTCTCCAGTCAGCTACCTCTCATACTTGGTGTCCCTCAAGGCTCCATACTAGGCCCACTACTCTTCTCTAATTTTATCAATAATCTTCACACTGCTATCCCTAAAGCTACCTGTATTCAATATGCAGATGATTCCACTCTCATCTGTTCATCCACCTCCCCATCCGAACTAGAAATCTTAACCCAAAATATATTTAACACTATTGAGAACTGGCTCGCCAACCAGTGCCTAGTACTGAACCTCAATCAAACTAAACTTCTACTCTTCAACCCCACTAGTAGATCTGCCACACTTTAAATCTCTGTCACGTCTAACAGTGGCACCACTGTCTCCCCAGATCAAGACACTAAACCCCTAGGGGGTTACAATAGACAATAATCTCAAATTTGACCTACAGGTCAACAAAACTGTGCAGACCATCAATAAGAAGCTTGGATCACTAGAAACAAGACACTCTTAACCCCACTGGCTAGGACTGAAATCGCCCGATCACACCTACTCTCTACTCTTTTATATGCCTCACCTGTACTCTCAAACCTCAATAAAACCAAACTAAGTAAGCTGTCCCATAGCTACAGCCATATTGCCAGATTCGCCACTGGCTCCATCTATAGAACCCATCACTGCCAGAACCTGAAACAATTTGAATGGCTAGAACTGCCCAGCTTCAATTCAATCAACTCTTAATAGCATTCAAAGTTCTGTACCACCCTAAAGATACCCCCTCTCTTATAAATATTATTAAGCCATATAGCAACCTGAGATCCCTACGGTCAGCCGACAAATTACTGGTCCAAACCCATAAAGCTAATAACTCAGCTTTGCTGGCAAACTCTGGAATGCCTTGCCAAACTATATAACCCTACAATCCTCCAAAAGTCTCTTAAAAATAAACCTCCAACAGTATCTCAAATTGAACTGGCTATGTCCATGTACCAACCTGGATTAAGTTATAAAACAGTAGCATAATTAATAATTATCATAATGTCTAACTACATCACCATGCTATGTATCCAATCTTACTTGTAAGTGCGTCTGTCCATGAGAACTGCAAGTCCCTACTAGGGACTAACTGTGAGTTACAATCTTGTAATTGTGTCTGTCCATGAGAATTGTGAGTCCCTACTAGGGAACACTTCTAAACCAATGTACATAAGGTATATTACCACTTTTTTTTTATATATTCTAATTGTTTTCTAACTTCTTGTGTAACCTTTTCTATGTTTGACTATGTGGAGCTTTTCTCCCCGGGCCTCCACTGAAAATGGACATGTATCCAGTCGGACTATCCCAGTAAACAAATGTAAAATAAATAAAATAAAATAAAATATACCATATCAAGATGGAGAAGATATTGGGGAATTAGATGTCAGGGAAGTAAACTGGTGAAGTTAATACAGAATGTGTGCAAAAAGACATATGTAGTACCTTTCATCAGTGATCATTCCAAAATCAGTTATTTACTATGTACTTGTTGTTGTTGTGTCTTTTGGCTTTTCCTGGTTAGGGGTCGCCACAGTGGAACTCCGGTCCGCTAATGATTGGCAGTTGATTTTTACGTGCCGAGTTGCCGGCCCTGACGCACAACCTTCAACGAAGGTACGCCCATTCACGCATGTCTCCATGCAGAAGACACTCTGATTTTATTAATAATCACAAATGTTACAGTTCCCCAGTAAGCCTTGTGCGTGAGGTTGCTGCCTACTGCCCCGACTTTTACTCCCTCTTTGGTAGATGCATCAAGGTATTCGTATCAATCTGGTTATGCATGATGGTTAGTTTAGAACTAAACGTGTATGGTGTAACTACCTACCACATCAGTGCACTCTATAATAAAAAGAAAAAAACTCTGATCATTACTAAAAGATGTGCATTTCATCACTATAAAATGGCTTTAAAACTTACTACTGCAATATTTACAGCCAGCTATGAATTTAGGATTGCAACTAATTCAAAAAGAGAGTCAACCACAAGGCCTTCTTCAGCTCTATTAGGATGTGTAGAACTATGCTACAATTTTAAACTGAACGTATCTCCAGTGGTACCTTTTTCTCTGAACCCCAGGACATTGATAATATTTTTACGGACAAATTGTCCTCCATCTTCTTTGCACCAACCTTCTCCTTTGTCCTTCCATTCCTTCTTACAAGCCAGTCCTAAGACACTTTCCAGAATTAAAACACTACTTCCTTGGGTCCTGACAACATTTCTGGATGTCTGCTAAAAACAGTAAAGTCCCACCTAACAAAACCCCTCCTTCAACTCTTCAACCTCAGTCTTTCCACTGGATATGTCCCTGAGATGTAGAGAATGGCAGTTGTGGTACATTTGTATGAAGGTGGTCTCTCTACTGTCCCAGAAAATTACAAGCCTATTAGTCTCTCCAGTATTATTTGCAAGACTGTTGAACATGCTATAGCTGAACTAATAACAAATGATGTAGGCAACCTTATATACACCAGTTCACTTTTGTAAAAATCAGATCATGCCTGCTCAACCTGGTTTAGTTCTTTGAAAGGATTACTGAGGCATGTATACATACATACATATTTTTTTTGTAACATGAAATCCTGTATCAGCATTCTCAACAACGGCTGCCCAAACAAATGAACAGTGTATTAATTATGAGCTTTAACTCAACACCAAGAAGTACAGCATAGTTTCCTTTGGTAAGTTTAGCATCTCTACTGCCTAACATTCCACTTAATTTTAACAAGTTCATTGTTTGATTCTTAGCATGGCTTGGGAGTGCCTTTTGTGTGGAGTCTGCATGTCCTCCCCGTGGTTGGGTAGCGTTCGAAAGACATGCGTGTGTAAATGGGCGTGCCTTCGTTGCAGGTTGGGCGTTGAGCTGGCACCTCAACGTTTCATAAAAATCTACTGCCAATCATTAGCAGACCAGAGTTCCGCTGTGGTGACCCCTTACTGGGAAAAAGCCGAAAGACAAACAACAACAACATTGGCAATAAAAACAGAATACTTTTTTCCCAATAGCTTAAAGATAATGTTTTCTGAATGCATTCAAGTTGTTTTCTACATCTGGGAGAGGAATAAAGATAAGACAAAAACAGACTTGGTGACAGAAGCCCAGGCTGTACCATGCGTCTTGGATGGATAACCTTCATTATAGGTTAATTCAGGTATGTGTGTGTATCTGTACAATCTTGGATAATTGTTCCTATTAGGTAGGTTAAACACCATTATTTTATGATATACATAGTTTCCTGTGTTTGTATTAAGTTAATATGTTATAGGGATTTGCTGGGTTTTTTGAAAATTTTCATTAAAAAAAAAAGTCTTGTATGAGGTGACATAGGTTCAACTGAATATGACAAAAAACAGCTGTATAAAATATTAACTTGCTAGACATTAGTGTAGGCATGTAACACAAAAGCGTTTAAAAAAAGGCATTTAAAAAAAGCTGTTATACATAACCGGTGGGAATAATAACCTTCAACCATAATGGTAACACTTTCCATATAATCTTTGAGTACAAACGGTCTCACAGGTTTATACAAAAAAATAAAGAGTAGTGAACTAGGTAAGAAATGCAGAGTGCAAACAGTTATGCTACAGGAGACACATTTTGAAATAATTGAGCATGTGAATTTGACAAAGAAAGGATTTCAGGATGGTTATTCAGGCGAATATCTGCGCAAAGGAAAGGGGAAATACTTATATTAATTGCTAGAGGAGCTCCCATATTGATAGAAGAGGGGAAAAAGTTAATAATGGTAGATGCATAGTAGTAAGGGTGGTTACTGGCAAGGGACGAGGATTACACTGGCATACATGTATATTCCACCTAAAACTGCTACAATGTAGCTCAAGAAAATTCTGGGAGAAATAATCAGCTTTCAGCCAAGAATATTACTTATAAGTGAGAACTACAGTTTGATTTGCAACATTGAGGACGTATCTGGGGAGGTTTGGAAGAGAAATTACAACAAAAGAGGGCAGACGTTCGAAGGAATTTATGAAAATATTTGGTATGGAAGATGTGAATTCAGTAGTAGGAGCTTGGAGAGAATTTACATATTATTCCTCAAGGTACAAAAACTGGGCTAGGCTAAACAAATAATATATTTCATAGGAGCATGAATTTAATTGAAAGTTTTGATACGCATCAAGAAACTATTTCAGATCATGTGCCAATAATAACTTAAATAAAACTAATGGGTAATGAAATACAGATGAGATTCTAGTGCTTCTGCACCAGTTAAACACAGAGGGATTTAAGGAATGGGTAGTAGAAATTATTTGTGAGTTATTAGGGAAATTTTTTCAGAAAATATAGCAAGGGAGTGCAATAGAATGAAAGTATAAGTTAAAAATGGGTTGCTAATAAAAGAATAAAAAATTATTTAAAGGGACTAACAAAGGTTAAAGTATTGTAGAATAGGGAGAATCTCACAGAACAATAAGAGGTGCAACTACAGAAGAAAACACTGCTTAAGAGAAAATAAGAGACTAGCTGGATAATATGCATGAGTTTAGAAATATTGCTGTTAAGCAACTTTTTTCTGACAACTCCAGAGCACAAAAGCTTTTAGCAATGGCTAAGGGACAGAAAGCCGATAGGGTTGTTGCCAAGCTTAGGCAGCCTATAACGGAAAATAACCAGAGATCCTGTAGAGGTATTAGAAATATTTCAGAAATGTTATGAAAATCTGTATGAAGAAAATATGGATGACTTAAATATGCCAATGATAGAAGACATACGATAAAATTGTTTATTCCTGTGGAAGTTTGGAAGCAAGGAGGGAAGAAAGTGTTAAAGATCTGGAAGATTTTTGTTTAACAGTATTTTAAAAGGAGGAGAAGCACAAACATCCTGAAAGAAAGCTGTGTTGGCTGCAATACCTAAAGATAATAAAGACTCATCAGATTCAGCTTTGTTCAGGCCCATTTTGATTCTAAACCATAATTATAGTGTTTGTATCTATAATGGCTAAAGTAGTGGTAAAGATGATACCAAAATTGATAGATCGGGATCAATGTGTTTTTGGAAGGGAAGCAAACATTTAGCAACATTAATAGAACAATGATGATCCAGATGGAAGCAGAAAGTAATAAAATACCACCGTTGTTGATGGGTCTTACTGAAGAGAAAGTAGTTGACAGAGTAAGCTGGGATGGTTTAATTGAAGCATTTGTATTCCCTGACATAATAATAAGGTTAATTAGGAGGATATATGATGCATCAGAGGTAAGAATTAAAGTGGGAGGGTCCTCTCTGATAAGTTCTGTTTGAACAGAAAACCAGGTAGGTGTGTCCTCTTTTCCCTTTGTTATTTTTGTTATATTTTATCACTACTGGAAAAGAAAACTATGGACTCAGGAAATCAGGGATATAATTGGTATGGTAATCAGGAAAAGTTGGCTTTATTTGAAGATGTTTTATCCTGTACCTGATAAAACCAGAAAAGGACATTTCAGTGCTGTGGAACATTCTGAGACAGTTTAAAATCTTTTTGGTATGTAAAATTACTAAAGATAAAACAGGTTCTATATTACATGAACGAACGATCAAAATGTCGAGTACAACATACTCGACACACTTTGATCGATCGTCCATGTAATCGAAACCTACAATCCCTGAAAAATACAAAATTGAAAGATTTTGTTTCAGCATTTGGAGTCTCTGATTACATGTACATCCGATCAAAGTGTGTTGAGTATGTTGTACTCAACATTTTGATAATTCGTTCATGTAATATAGACCCGATAAAACAGAGGCAATAGCTTATAAGCTATTTACACACAAACTGGTTTAGCAATACCCATACTTCTGGGAAAGTGATAAAATGAAGTACTTAAGAGCATGGGTTAAAAAGGATTCTGTTATGGAAGCTAAGGATGTGTGGGAAGAAACTAACAAAAGATAATATAAATAGTGAGAAACTGGAAGTTCTCTTTTATGGCTATGGCTAGAATGTTTTTAGTCCTTTTAGTTTTATACATAAGTCAGGCATATTTTTATCAACCATAGGAGAAGTTGTGAGTAGCAATTAATAAAGAACTTTATCTGGAAAAGGGCAAGAGTCAAGTTGGATAAGTTGATCCTTCCATTAGAACAAGGTGGTTTGAGATTACCTGATTTGAAGGTTTATAGGTTGGTACTAGGCTATCAGCCCTAGGAGCCTATACAAGCCTAGCCATAACAATTCCCTGGCTGTTTCTTCCCACACTATTTACTTCCCTGGACCCCAGTCTAGCAGGACGACTGACGTAATCCCCGGGGTGAATTTCCTTTCTCCCATCCAATCGTCAAGGTTCCTTTTGAAGAGGGCCAAAGAGGCACTCTGTTTGACATGTGTGGGCAATCTGTTCCAGAGTCTGGGGAGTCTCTGGGTCAGGAACCTATCCCTCCAGCATGTTATGTTTATTGTGATTTCAAGGTTTGGATCCCTGGAGCGTGTGGCTCTGAGGGACTGGGATTTCTTAGTTAGCAACCCATTGGGTGATGTAGGGATTAATGCCCAGCTTAGTAAGTTTATCTATGATTCCAGAGTGGGGGGTGGTGTCAGAGGCCTTGGCAAGGTCTAGATAGACTGTGTGAACCACCTTACCCTTGTCCATGGTGCTAAAGAGCTTCACAGTTAAGCCTGTTATACATAGCACAAACATAAAGCTATATTTCAAAGTGGAAAGGAACAATAATGTCATGGGGGAGCTCAAAAAACAGAGAGACTGAGATTTTGGTTTCAGATCCTTAAGGAGAATAACAATAACCATACAGAATATCACATTTGTAAAGCAACAGAAAGTATTCTGAGAACTAAACCAGCACAGGAATGCAGAAAGTAGATTCTGCCCATAGGCCTGACTACAATTAGGGTACAGAGAATAGACAAGAAGTGGCTGGAATTTGCTGGAGAAAAATGGCAAAGGAACTAAGGTATTGGGAGCAAATAAAGTAGTAAAGGTAACAGAATAGGCAGAGGACAAGAATACATTTGGACTGCAGGCTAGAAAATAACTTCCCTATCAAGGATTGATATCAGAGTATAGGCAAAGTGAAAGACAGGCACTGCCGCAGTTTTTACTAGAATATAGAGCAGAAGCTGCTGTTAAAAAGGAATAATTAGTAGAGCAGACAGGTGACCTGGAGAACCACACTAGAATAAGCAACCTTCTGACTGGAAGGGAGTAAGCCTATAAAATTCATAAGACAAGAGTTAACTTCACTGTTGCTAATAAACAAGATCCCAGTGGTACAAAGGGCACATTGGGTTTTGTCCAAAAACAGGATGAGTAAAACCTTGCAACATTTCATCACCTGTTTTCTGAATTATAGCAATAAGGAGAACATGCTGAGAAGGGGTAGGGTGATGAGAGACGCATTCAAGACTGCGGAAGTAATGGTGTGGCTTCCTTCTGATTGGTATGATTTCTTGTTTCTTACAGATGCTTGCTGCATTCATAAGACAATAAAGAGAGAGAGGTATATCATGCCAACTCAATTTCCTGGCAGCAGTCAGGATTCAACGCAAAGGTCCACAAGTGTTAATAAAGCATCCAGAGGTGGTATCTGTTTTCATTAAGTCTCTGCACCAAAGCAGGGTGGAGGAAGTGCAATTTGGAAAAAAATGAAGGTAGAAGGCTGACAAGCAGGTAATATCCACAGGAGTCCCTTTCCAGAGAAAAACCTAAAGCTGCAGCTTTAGATAAACCATCACCTGCTCTTGCACCTATGAAAAGTAAAGCAAACCTGATGCTGTTTCTAGCCACCGTCCTAACTTACATCCGTTAAAGTAGGGCACGGATGCCTGAAAAGAACAGCAACAAGCAGCCTTTGACGATACAGACCTTGCTGTGTATGAGACCCGTAAACTGAGACATCTCAGGAGAAAGGTGTGGTGATTATAGCAGTGACAGTAGTAATAAATGGGCAAACACCAGTATGAATGAAGCTTTATGGCCACGGGTGACTCGATAGCTGAAAACAGTAGCTTATCACTACAGGTGGTGCTGTTGCTTTTCCCTTCTGCTCAAGAATGTGTTTATTTTGTATGCTTATTTGATTCTATGCTGTTATGGTCTGTGTGGAGGCATTCAAGGAAGTGAAGGCAGACAAGGTGTGTATGAACAGAGAGTAACTGAAAGGCTATAGTGTCTTGATTCCAGATGTATTTTTGCCAAACTCCTTGATAAACAGGAAGGGGATTTAACAAGAAAGGAAGGGGCAGCTTCTAAAGATCTATAGACACTAATGATGCAGTGATGTAGCTAGGATGAGACACCAGTTGCTCTTAGAAACATGATAGTTGTCCTTTTAATTTGATGTGGGGTTCCTTGGATTTAACATAGAGGGCACTAAATGGATGCAGTACTTAAAGACAGGTAATACAAGTTATATTCCACAAATGTTTAAAGGTTTCTTTTACAGTAAGCGATGTCCAGCACAGTATAGGTTTCTTGAGCTAACTTCTATTTTTAATTGTATGACATTTTGGAATGACTTTGAGGTTACAGTAAGCAATGAAAAAGCCAGTTTGTCAACATATTAACAGACATGTAGTGCATCCATAATGCTGTTTGTAGTATTTCAACGTAAACAGGGTATTGGGATTTACTTGTTATATAGGATTTGAGAGCAAAACATTTATGTCATGGTGTGGGTACAGGTTAAGAAAAAAATAGTTTGATATTATATGTATTGATGGTTTAAATGTAAGCAGGACCAGTGTGTGTGGCCACTGCACTGGTTATATTTTAGCTACATTGTGAGTATATTGTTCCTACCCTGCTCATGGAGTGACAATTTAGAGCCATTAAACACCATATCCCTTTCCAAGCATTATGCTTAACTGATGTCATGCTTAACTGATGTCTCATAGGGAACAGAATGACAACCCTAGTCTATACTGAGGGATTGATAGGAAAGAGTAGCTACTTGATACAACAAGATAATCTCTTTACTAATGTTATCTCTTGGAATTTAAAAAGAATAAATACTCCTATTATGCAAACTGCTGCTGATAGGTTTCTAAAGAAATCTAATGCCCAGATACCTTTTTGATAGCAGACAAAACTGAAAAGTGTAATGCATCTTACTTATATAATAAATGGAATGTATGGGAGGGATTCAGGCTGTGCTTCAAAGGCTCATAGGAAGGTGATAACCTTCAAACTCAGCTGTCTGGAGTTGTCCGTTACCACCTGTAAGGTAGATGATACAGAAAGATGGGTAATACTTAGGGCGCATACAGAAAGAGGAAGAGTATTGTAATATTGGGTAATTTCTGTAGGCTAGTATAGATGATCTGACTCCTCTCAGAGAATTCTAGGAGGCATTGAAAGAACTTGGAAGCGGAGGGACATATATAATCAGAGGACACTTTAAAGTTGCACTTTTCCCCAGTGTGGTCAAAATTTTAAGGGAGAAGAGGACAGGATGAATAAAGTCAGATCTCACATGATAGGTTCATAGGTGTTTACTAGGCTAGTGACCTACAATACAAGTTCACCAAACTCCTTTTATATCTTCTACTGCGGTGATGGTGCTGCGGTAGCATTGTCGCCTCACAGTTAGACGTTGCACGTTCGATTCTCAGTTAGAGCGTCTTCTGTGTGTCGACATGCGTGAATGGGCGTTCCTTCATTGAAGGTTGTGCGTTAGGCCCGGCAAGCCAGCACGTAAAAAATTAACTGCCAATCATTAGTGGACCAACATTAACATCATTGGTGGTTACAGCCCATCAGGAAACAATATTCCCACACTAGAAAACATACTACACTGGGTCTCTAATTCTCTGCCACAAGAAATAGTCCTGATGGGTGATTTCAATACTGACTGGCTAGACTGCTCCTCACTGAATCCACCATCCCATGTTAACCTACATGGGTTCACCCAACTCATCACATCCCCCTACAAGAACTGACAAATCTTCCAAATGTCAGTCTATCCTTTACTGGAGTTTGGTCAACAATGTCTCCCTACCATCTCAGGCAGGTTGTCTTCCTGATGGTCTGAGTGACAACCTGTTACATCCATTCCCTGGCCCAGCAATCAAGGAGCCGCAGTCCTCACCACTAACACCAGAGAGGGTGTCTGATATATGAGGAAAGGCTAACAAATACACACAGTAAAGTGCAGTTTCCCTTAAGAGCACACAGAGATCACAGTCAGTCTGGGGCTGGTCCCTCCTTTGCTCCCCAGGTCCCCAGTAAGACTCCCCACTGGCACAGCTATAGGATCCAGATCTCAGCCTAGCTGGGCAAGCTAAAATCTCCAGCACTCTCTCTATCCCACCAGTGCTTCGTGTCACTGCCCAAGTAGCTGACACACACACTTTTAGATAGGTTTATACAACCACATAGACACTTCTGGGGAAGGCTGGCACAGGTTCTCCAGCTGTGCCCCTTTTACCCAGACTATACGGTAGTACCCTGCCACCACCCAGCTAATAATTATCAGCTACTCAAAGGCCCTTAAAAGAGTGTCTAATTATTACTGTGCAATATTAATGTCCAGATGGTAGATTTGACTAAACAGTCTCAAGGCTTATTAGAATGACTTGGTACAGG
Organism: Protopterus annectens; assembly: GCF_019279795.1. NCBI lineage: Eukaryota > Metazoa > Chordata > Ceratodontiformes > Protopteridae > Protopterus > Protopterus annectens. Next base: position 879,120,353 of record NC_056748.1, on the reverse strand, counting down.
ATCCTTGAATACATGCAATGTATTCTGAGAGCTTAACTTATCTGTACACAAACCAGCCACAGTTAAAAGGTTTTAAAATATTTAATAATAAATAATTAAAACCACAAGACAATACTTTCTTCCATACAGTGCTAGTCTAAAGTTTAGAGATCACACAGAAATACGTAAAATAAATCAGTAGTACAGTTCTGACATCACAGAAAAACACTTAGTCTAAACTTTCTAATTCCTAGCTATTGCTACAAGAAAACACACTTCTAAAATAACTTACTTCCATAGAGCATACGGCAGTGCTGTGAGTTGGATGTTCAGACAGAAATGCTTAATAATCTCTGGTTCTCACTGTTTAAATTGAAACTCCAGTTCTGCTAAACATTACATCATCTTTTACACCTTCCTAGTGTTCCCGGGCTGACAGAAACTGCATTTACATTATTTTACACTTAGAGCAGTAAAGGACATTCCACATGTAAGTTCTGGTCATTAACTTTAGCCTTAAAACAATAGGCAGGAAGCCTTCATCTAGCCGGACTAGAGCCGACTTGTAAAACATCAAAGGCAGTGATGAAATAATTTTAATTTCAAAGGACCAACAAGAAATGTTTGACTTAGCTTTCTTTACAGCAGATGGCAATGTTGCCACATTTAAGTTCAACATTCATATTTACAAATGATAGAATTATCTGCACAATTCTATCTGGCTCGGCTGTCAGCCTTCACCCATCTCTACCAGTCTTCACACAACCTACCTACTTTCTTTGTACATACCCATACTTACCAAAATAACCAAACCACCTACCACACAATCAGAAACAAAAAAGGTTGTAACCAACATTGATTCATCATCGCTTTAAAAAGCTCCAGCTAGGATTCTCTCAAATGGCTACCCCTTGATGATGCTTTGAACTCCTTTAATACTACATTTTTAGATATATTAAACTGCCATGCTCCTCCCAGAACCATTAGAGTGAAAGCTAACTATGCACCTTGGCTAAGTGAAAAATGTAGATCCTTACTCAAAGCTAGAGACAAGGCCTGGAAACAATATCACAAAAACAAAACCCAAATTACAAAACAAACATTCTTAGAACTGTGAAACAAAGCTAAGAAACTTGTAAAGCAGGACTAATTCCGCTACTACCATAATATTCAGAAAAAACACCAGAGTAACCCTCTGCAGTTAATAATATACTTCTACCAGGTAAAACAACTACCCCCACTCCAACCTCAAACTGCAACTCTGATAATATAGCAACCCAATATAATAAATACTTTATAGAAACTATCCTAGCCCTCGCTAATTCACAAAACATCTCCAACAACTCTGCCCCTGTAGCATCCCAGCACAGCAACTCCTTCCTAAATAGCCCCAACCAATTTACAATTACAACTTGTGTCTGTAGATACCATAAAAAACTACTGCAGAAACTAAAACCAACCACCCTAGCCATAGACAGTCTCCCAGCTGGCTTTCTGCAAATTGCAGCAGAAGGAGTAGCATACCCAGTTGCGATACTCATTAACAGATCAATATCTGAGGGCATAGTACCTGTTATCTGGAAGATCTCCCATGTGATACCTTAACACAAAGGAGGTAATTCTGCCAAACTTACTAATTATTGTCCAGTTGCTTTCCAGTCACTCTTATCTAATATCCTAGAGAGAGTCATCCATACCCAACTCATGGACTTACCTTCACACACACAAACTACTATCAAACACACAACACGGTCTTTGCCCCCATCACAGCACCACCATAGCCCTAATGTTCTGTACTAATGTAGTGAACCACTCTAGAAATCAAGGACAATTCGTATTTGCCATATTTCTAGATTTGTCCAAAGCCTTTGATATGGTAAATCACAATAAACTCATCAATGTGCTTTCCTCCCTAAACCTTAGCAGCTCCTCTATCACCTGGTTCCAAAGCTACCTATCAGGATGTCAGCAGGCTGTACAGTGGCAACACCACCTCCCATTCTTCTCCCACTTGCCTTAGGGAGCTCACAAGGCTCCATCCTTGGGCCTCTACTTTTCTCCCTATTCACCAATCAACTCCACACCTCCACTCTTCATGTCTCTGTGATACATATGCAGACAACTGAACTCTTAATATGCATAGCCTCCTCCCTACAAGACCTCCACGCCATAACCCAAGAATCATTTCTATCTGTCGACATGACTCACCAATTCCCAACTCATTCTAAACCCCAATAAAACTAAGCTCCTTCTCTTCTATGACACAAGATGTCTCTCTTCTCACCTAACCTTCAACATAGAGTCCAAAAACAAAACTATCATCACCCCAACAATGCTCACAAATTGCTAGGCCTCTAAATTGACAATAATCTGAAATTCGACATTCATATTGCTCAACTCATTAAGAAGGTCCACAACAAACTGAGTCTTCTTTACAGAAACAAACAGTTTTTAACAAGAACCACTAAAGCTACCATTGCCTGTACACACCTCCTGTCACCTGTCCTATATGCCTCCCCAATACTAACTAACCTCCATAAAAATTATCTTACCAAGCTGGAATCTTGTTACAATAAAATTGATAAATTTGCAAAAGATGCCACACGCAGGTTACATCACTGTACAGCTCTTGTACAAGTAAAATGGCTAGAACTTCCTCAACTGCTATATAAACAATTAAACTTTGTCCACAACATCCTGCACTATAAACAATTAACCTTTGCCCACAAAATCCTGCATCAGCTGGATAAAGTCCCAGCTCTCCAAAACCATATACAACCATATACCTCTTCTAGAGCCCTCTGTTCCATTAATAAACTTTTAAAAATGACCAAGGCTAACAACTCAGCTGAAGAATCTCTCTTCTCAATTGTCATTTCTAAAATATGGAATAAACTGCCAACTCCTATTACCTCTAACTGCTCCACAGCACAATTTAAAAAGCCCAAACCCTCATGGATAACTAACCTCAGTCTGTTTAACCACATCTTGCTCAATGGGCACTATTTTACTACAATCGATACACTCAGTTCTGTTGTAACTTGCTTTTCCTCATTATTTAAATGTATATACTTTTGTATAACATGATATGTTAATGTAACCTCTAAAGAACTGTATTGCTCAACATTGTACTATTGCTGATTGTGAATGTTACTAGAATGTTCTTGTATTATCATAACTTTTAGAATATTTGTATTTCTTATTGCTGGAACTTTTCTCCCTGGGCCTCCACTGAAAAGTGTCCAGTCGGACTTTCCTAGTAAACAAATGTAAAATAAATACATAAATAAAATAACTAAGGGCCTTTTTAAGCCTAGCCATGCACCCCAAATCTCTGACAAGTTCTGATACCCCTGATAAGTGTAAGCAGAGGTTTGGAAGATAAAACATTTACAAGCAGGGCCCTGGGAGATGAACCATTTACAGGTTGCTTGTATCCATTAGAGACATATGTGCCAAACCAGGGATGAATTTCCTGTTCCCCATTCAGTTGTCCAAGTTGCACTTGAATTGGGTTAGGGAGGAAGTTTGCTTCATATGGACGTGGACCCTGTTCCATAGATGAGGTAGTCTTTGGGATACATGCCTGTCTCTCCAGCAGGTCCTGTTTATGTCACAGGCAAGGTTTAAGTCTTTAGATTGGGTAATTCTGGTACTATTTGTTTTGGGATATGCAGGAGATCCATCAGAGTGGGGTACTGACAATACAGAGTACAGGCATAGGACCTTGAGGTGGTCTGTATAGCACATTTTACTTACGCCCTGTATTTTTTTAGTAAGGAGCCTCTGTGGACATTCCAGTTGTTGGATATGCCTGGTTAAGCACATAACAAAGGGGGCATTGTACTCAATGATAGGTGTGATGAATCCTGAGTACAGTGGAACAATGACTTCCTTGGACTTAGATGCCATACCTTTGTTTATAAGTTACGCAACATAGAATGATTTCCTCACCACTGCAGACACATGATTATCAAAGGCTAGATTCTTATCTATGTGCGTCCCTAAGTCCCTGACTACTGGGTCAGCTCTAAGGGATATGTTGTCAAATCATAGTTCCCAGGGGTGGGTGACTTCCCAAAGGATACTATTATGCATTTCTTGGCATTTAGTTTTAGTCCATGGCTTTGACACCAATTGTTTGTCTGTGTCAGCCCCTTCTGGAGAATATTTGTGTCAGTGTAGGATTCAGTGACAGCTCCTAATGTGCAACCATCTGCAAATTTAATCAGCCAGAGACCACTGACATTACCCTTGATGTCAGAGAAGTAAACGCCAAAAAGGAGCGGTCCAAGGACTGATCCCTGAGGGACTCCACTTGTGACTGCCCTCTTTGTAGAGGTGGACTCCCCACTTTGAACTTCCTGGATCCTGTCTGTGAGCCAGTTGGCTATCCACCGGGTGACATATAATTTTGCACCTAACCTCTTGAGTTTGTCAACTATGCCTGAGTGGGGGTATTGAGACAGATGCCTTGGCCAGGTCAAAAGAGCAGTGTGAACCATTTTTACCTCATCCATTGCGTTGGTTAACCTCTCAAGAAGTCCACCAGGTTGAGTAGGCATGATCTGCCCCTGACGAAACCAAACTGGGTTGGGTCCATTGTCTGGAGGTTTACTATATTTCTCTTGATCTTTTCCATAATTATTTCCATGGCTTTACATATGAGACTAGTGAGACTTATGGGGTCTATAGTTTCCAGAGTCTGTAAATGGCCCACCTTTGTGCTTAGGGATGGCTGTTGTTCTCCATTCATGAGGCACAAAGCCTGTTTGGAGGTTACAGTTAAATAGTCATTCCCGAGGCCCTGATAGGTCATGTTTTGTGCTATTTAGAAGCCATCCTGGACTCATTGATGCAGTGTTCTTGATCTTAGAAAGAGCATTATGGACCTGTACCCTAGTGATAGTAGGGGGAGTAATATTTGGAGGTATTTTGTGAGAGAAGGTTGAGGGGGAGAGAGGGGTAAAGTTTGAGCTGAATTTATCAGCCGAGATGTTTTCTGTATCTTCTGGCTCAGTATAGAGGTGTCTCCATTTACAGTAAGCTCTGCACACAATTGTGCAATGCCTTTCAGGTTGTGAACATATCTAAAGATTGCTTCGTGGTTGTCCTTAGCCTGGGAGGCCAAACTTACCTCAAATTTGGCCTTGGCAGACTTTATTTGTCATCTGAGTTGTTTGTTTAGTTTGATGAGAGTGCTTTTATCCTTCTGGGTGCTGCATCTCCTAATTTTTGCCATGATTTTCTTCCTTCTGTTATACAGTTATAACTTCTTATAAGCTATAACTTATATAGCTTCTGTAACTTACATAGCTATAACTTTTATATATATATATATATATATATATATATATATTATTAATTAAGCTATAACTTATATAGCTTCTGTTATATAGCTATATGTTATATAGATTTTGTGATTCCACCAGGGTAGCTTGTTTTTGAGTTAGTTCTGTAATTCTTCCTGGTGGGTACAGCTGCTTCTCTGCAGCTATTAACATGCTTGTAAAGGGTTTCTGTGAATAGTTCTGCATAGGCAGCAGTGTTCTCAGAGTATATGGGGGCTTGAATTTTGCAAGATTATCACTTAATAGAAGGAGGTTAGTCTTGGAGTAGTTCCTGAATGTTCCAGGCTTAGCTGGGAGTCCAGGTTTTATTTTTACTTCAAAGGGGACCATTTTCTGGTCTGAGCTTACCAGGGATTACATTACAGTAGGGGGCATGCAGCACTCTCCCATATTAATGAGGACCAGATCCAGTATGGTCACACCCCTGGTTAGTGTACTGCATATCTGGTCCAGAGAGTTTGTGTTTACAAAATCTAGGAATCTGTACATTTGGTGTCGTACAGGATTCCCAGTTAATAGGTCACAAGGGCCTTTTTAAACCTAGCCATGTATCCCAAATCCCTGACAAGTTCTGATACCCACAAAAAAAGATTTAAGGCTTCTACAACACGCATGTGTTTTCTGTTGGCATAAAGGTTACTGATGTCTAACATATATTATCACTGCCAAATAATATTGGTAGTTTTCAGTAGAAAGTGATTACAATCTATAATGTAAGCATCATTAAATAAGCACTTCATCATCATCTTTCGGCTTTTCCTGTTAGGGTCGCCACAGCGGATCATCTCTTTCCATTTCTTCCTATCCTCTGCATCTTGCTCTGTCACACCCAACCACCTGCATGTCCTCTCTCACCACGTCCATAAACCTTATCTTAGGCCTTCCTCTTTTCCTCTTACCTGGCAGCTCCATCCTTAGCATCTTTTTCCCAATATACCCATCATCCCTCCTCAGCACATGTCCAAATCAACGCAATCTTGTCTCTCTTGCTTTGTCTCCAAAGTGTCCAACATGAGCTGACCCTCTAATGTACTGATTCCTAATCCTATCCATCCTAGTCACACCGAGTGCAAATCTTAACATCCTTAACTCTGCCACATCCAGCTCTGACTCCTGCCTTTTTGTCAATGCCACTGTCTCCAACCCATATAACATAGCTGGTCTCACTATCCTCTTGTAGACCTTCGCTTTCACTCTTACTGGTACCTGTCTGTCACAAATCACTCCTGACACTCTTCTCCACCCATTCCACCCTGCCTGTACTCTCTTCTTCACCTCTCTTCCACATTCACCATTACTCTGAACTGTTGATCCCAAGTACTTAAACACGTCCACCTTTACCAACTCTACTCCCTGCATCCTCACCATTCCTCTACCCTCCCTCTCATTTACATACATATATTCTGTCTTAGCCCTGCTGACCTTCATTCCTCTGCTCTCTAGAGCATATCTCCACCTCTCCAGAGTCTCCTCAACCTGATTCCTAATCTCACTATAGATCACAATGTCATCTGCAAACGTCATAGTCCACGGGGCCTCCTGTCTGATCTCATCTGTCAACCTGTCCATCACCACTGCAAATAAGAAAGGACTCAGAGCTGATCCTTGATGTAATCCCACCTCCACCTTAAACGGAACTGTCACTCCCACTGCAGTCCTCACCACTGTCACACTACCCTCGTACATATCCTGTACCACTCTTACATACTTCTCTGCCACTCCCGACTTCCTCATACAATACCACAACTCTTCTCTAGGCACCCTGTCATATGCTTTCTCCAAGTCTACAAAGACACAATGCAACTCCTTCTGACCTTCTCTGTATTTCTCCAATAACACCCTCAGAGCAAACATTGCATCTGTAGTGCTCTTGCCTGGCATGAAACCATACTGCTGATCACTAATCATCACCTCCCTTCTTAACCTAGCTTCTACTACTCTTTCCCATAACTTCAAGCTGTGACTGATCAGTTTTATCCCTCTGTAGTTACTGCAGCTCTGCACATCACCCTTATTCTTAAAGATAGGTACCAAAATACTTTTTCTCCACTCCTCAAGCATCCTCTGACTTTCCAAAATTTCATTAAACAATCTAGTTAAAAATTCTACTGCCATTTCTCCTAAGCACCTCCATGCTTCCATTGAGATGTCATCTGGGCCAATAGCCTTTCCATTCTTCATCCTCTTCATAGCTGCCCTTACTTCCTCCTTGCTAATCTGTTTCACTTCCTGATTCACTATCCCCACATCATCCAACATTCTCTCTCTCTCATTCTCTTCATTCATCAGCCTCTCAAAATACTCTTTCCATCTACTCAGCACACTCTCCTCTCTTGTGAGTACCTTTCCCTCACTATCCTTTATCACCCTTACTTGCTGCACATCTTTCCCTGCTCTGTCCCTCTGTCTAGCCAATCGGTACAGGTCCTTTTCTCCCTCTTTAGTGTCCAATCTCTCATACAACTCTCCATACGCCTTATCCTTAGCTTTCACCACCTCTATCTTTGCCATACGCCTCACTCATCTCCTTATACTCATGTCTACTTTCTTCATCTCTTTGACAATCCCACTTCTTCTTCACCAGCCTCTTCCTCTGTATACTCTCCTGTGCTTCCTCATTCCACCACCAGGTCTCCTTGTCCTCCTTCCTCTGTCCAGATGTCACGCCAAGCACCTTTCTAGCAGTCTCCCTTACTAGCTCTGCTATAGTTACCCAGCTATTCGGTAACTCTCCACTGCCTCCCAGTGCCTGTCTTAACTCTTCCCTAAACTCCACTTCACAATCACCCTTTTTTAACTTCCACCATTTAATCCTTGGCACTGCTTTCAAGCACTAATACTATCAAAACCAAGCAAATCTAAAGGTATTACTGCTCAGTGCTAGGAATCTAAACAAAAAATCCACTCTGGAGTCTCTAATATTTATCGGAAGCCAACTTTTACAAACTCATATCTCCACTATTCCAGTTGGCATCCTATACATCAGAAAAAATCAGCAGTCAAATGCCAGTTGGTCAGATTGGCCAGAATGATATCTGAACCTGATACCTTTCTTCATGAATGCAATGTTCTTATGGACATGTTTTTGAAGAGAGGATACCCCCTTGAGTTTTTAAATGAAATATGACAAGGAGTGATTATTAAGAGAGAGAAACAGGGTATTTTTTTACCTATTTTGAGTATTAATGGCCAAAGTAATAGTGAGATGGGAAGGGTACTTGACCAGCCTGGAAGTTCCAACAGGAAGTTGTTTATATCTACATTTACAGTGGATAGTTTTGCTTTTACTAAATGTATTAATAAAGATTGGAGTATTTTTATACAGACCACAATGTGTTAAATAAAACTGGTGAGAAACCATTTTATGTTTATAGCAGAGTTTGGAGGAAATCAAGGGGGATAGCATAAAGATTTTGGAATGAAAAAATGTGGGTTTTGTCCACATTGTTCCAAGATTATTTGTGGTAATGCTTTTACAATTAGAGGAAAGGGTATTATAGTTGTTGTTACACAAATGTGGAATATTTAGCCCAATGCCTAAAATCCCCTGCCCTCTATATGGGTATAACCTCCAGGAGGTTAAGGGATTGAATTCATGAACACAGCCTGTTTATTAAAAACAATAAACCTACTAATGCATTGTACAAGCATGTAATGGTTTGTGACACTCATACTTTTGGCTTTTTAGTAATAGAGCAAGTTAACAAAGCCATTCAGAGTAAAATAATGGATGAACATCTTGATGCATGTGAGTTGAGAGTTGAGATGGCAGATGAAATTAAATGAAGCTAGCAACCCTGGTCTTAATGAAGTTGTTTC